>NC_037677.1:82773760-83006604 GCF_003255815.1 Theropithecus gelada | reverse complement strand
TTCCAGTTTTTGCCCATTCAGTATGATATTGGCTGTGGGTTTGTCATAAATAGCTCTTATGATTTTGAGATACGTTCCATCAATACCAAATTTATTGAGAGTTTTTAGCATGAAGGACTGTTGAATTTTGTCAAAGGCCTTTTCTGCATCTATTGAGATAATCATGTGGTTTTTGTCTTTGGTTCTGTTTATATGCTGGATTACGTTTATTGATTTGCATATGTTGATCCAGCCTTGTATCCCAGGGATGAAGCCCACTTGTTCATGGTGGATAAGCTTTTTGATGTGCTGCTGGATTTGGTTTGCCAGTATTTTGAGGATTTTTGCATCGATGTTCATCAGTGATATTGGTCTAAAATTCCATTTTTTGTTGTGTCTCTGCCAGGCCTTGGTATCAGGATGATGTTGGCCTCATAAAATGAGTTAGGGAGGATTCTCTCTTTTTCTATTTATTGGGATAGTTTCAGAAGGAATGGTATCAGTTCCTCCTTGTACCTCTGGTAGAATTCAGCTGTGAATTCATCTGGTCCTGGAGTTTTTTTGGTTGGTAGGCTATTAATCATTGCCTCAATTTCAGAGCCTGTTATTGGTCTATTCAGGGATTCAACTTCTTCCTGGTTTAGTCTTGGGAGAGTGTAAGTGTCCAGGAAACTATCCATTTCTTCTAGGTTTTCTAGTTTATTTGTGTAGAGGTGTTTATATTATCCTCTGATGGTTGTATTTCTGTGGTGTCGGTGGTGATATCCCCTTTATTATCTTTTATTGCGTCTATTTGATTCTTCTCTCTTTTCTACTTTATTATTCTTGCTATTGGTCTATCAATTTTGTTGATCTTTTCAAAAAACCAGCTCCTGGATTCATTGATTTTTTGGAGGGATTTTGTGTCTCTCTCCTTCAGTTCTGCTCTGATCTTAGTTATTTCTTGCCTTGTGCTAGCCTTTGAATGTATTTGCTCTTGCTTCTCTAGTTCTTTTAATTGTGATGTTAGGGTGTCAATTTTAGAACTTTCCAGCTTTCTCTTGTGGGCATTTAGTGCTATAAATTTCCCTCTACACACTGCTTTAAATGTGTACCAGAGATTCTGGTGTGTTGTGTCTTTGTTCTCATTGGTTTCAAAGAACATCTTTATTTCTGCCTTCATTTTGTTATGTACCCAGTAGTCATTCAGGAGCAGATTGTTCAGTTTCCATGTAGTTGAGCAGTTTTGAGTGAGTTTCTTAATCCTGAGTTCTAGTTTGATTTCACTATGGTCTCAGAGACAGTTTGTTATGATTTCTGTTCTTTTACATTTGCTAAGGAGTGCTTTACTTCCAACTGTGTGGTCAATTTTGGAATAAGTGTGATGTGGTGCTAAGAAGAATGTATATTCTGTTGATTTGGGGTGGAGAGTTCTATAGATGTCTATTAGGTCCACTTGGTGCGGAGTTGAGTTCAATTCCTGGATATCCTTGTTAACTTTCTGTCTTATTGTTCTGTCTAATGTTGACAGTGGGGTGTTGAAGTCTCCCATTATTATTGTATGGGAGTCTAAGTCTCTTTTTAAGTCTCTAAGGACTGCTTTATGAATCTGGGTGCTCCTGCATTGGGTGCATATATATTTAGGATAGTTAGCTCTTCCTGTCGAATTGATCCCTTTACCATTATGTAATGGCCTTCTTTGTCTCTTTTGATCTTTGATGGTTTAAAGTCTGTTTTATCAGAGACTAGGATTGCCACCCCTGCTTTTTTTTGTTCTCCATTTGCTTGGTAGATCTTCCTCTATCCCTTTATTTTGAGCCTATGTGTGTCTCTGCATGTGAGATGGGTCTCCTGAATACAGCAAACTGATGGGTCCCGTCCAATTTGCCAGTCTGTGTCTTTTAATTGGACCATTTAGTCCATTTACGTTTAAGGGTAATATTGTTATGTGTGAACTTGATCCTGTCATTGTGACATTAGCTGGTTATTTTGCTCGTTAGTTGATGCAGTTTTTTCCTAGCATCAATGGTCTTTACATTTCAGCATGTTTTTGCAATGGCTGGTACCGGTTGTTCCTTTCCACGTTTAGTGCTTCCTGCAGGGTCTCTTGTAGGGCAGGCCTGGTGGTGACACAATCTCTAAGCATTTGCTTGTCTATAAAGGATTTTATTTCTCCTTCACTTATGAAACTTAATTTGGCTGGATATGAAATTCTGGGTTGAAAATTCTTTTCTTTAAGAATGTTGAATATTGGCCCCCACTCTCTTCTGGCTTGTAGAGCTTCTGCTGAGAGATCTGCTGTTAGTCTGATGGGCTTCCCTTTGTGGGTAACCCGACCTTTATCCCTAGCTGCCCTTCACTTTTTTTCCTTCAACTTTGGTGAATCTGACAATTATGTGTCTTGGATTTGCTCTTCTCGAGGAATATCTTTGTGGCGTTCTCTGTATTTCCCGAATTTGAATGTTGGCCTGCCTTCCTAATTTGGGAAAGTTCTCCTGGATGATATCCTGAAGAGTGTTTTCCAACTTGGTTCCATTTTCCCCCTCACTTTCAGGCACACCTGTCAGATGTAGATTTGGTCTCTTCACATAGTCCCATATTTCTTGCAGGGTTTGTTCATTTCTTTTTCCTCTTTTTTCTCTAGACTTCTCGTCTTTCTTCGTTTCATTCATTTGATCTTCATTCATTGATACTCTGTCTTCCAGTTCATCGAGTCGCTTACTGAAGCTTGTGCATTTGTCACGTATTTCTCGTATCATGGTTTTTATGTATGTCAGTTCGTTTATGGCCTTCTCTGCAGTGATTATTCAATTTATCCATTCTTCCATTCTTTTTTCAAGATTTTTGGTTTCTTTGCTCTGGTTATGTAGTTCCTCCTTTAGTTCTGAGAAGTCTGATCGACTGAAGCCTTCTTCTCTCAACTTGTCAAAGTCATCCTCCGTCCAGCTTTGATCCGTTGCTGGCGATGAGCTGTGTTCCTTTGGAGGGGGAGATGCACTCTGATTTTTTGAATTTTCAGCTTTTCTTCCCTGCTTTTTTCCCATCTTTGTGGTTTTATCTGCCTTTGGTCTTTGATGATGGTAACGAACTGATGGGGTTTTGGTGTGGGTGTCCTTTCTGTATGTTAGTTTTCCTTCTAACAGTCAGGACCCTCAGCTGTAGGTCTGTGGGAATTTGCTTGAGGTCCATTCCAGACCCTGTTTGCCTGGGTACCAGCAGCAGAGGCTGCAGAAGATAGAATATTGCTGAACAGTGAGTGTTGCTGTCTGATTCTTGCTCTGGAAGCTTCATCTCAGGCATGTACCCCGCTGTGTGAGGTGTGAGGTGTTGGTCTGCACCTAGTGGGGATGTCTCCCAGTGAGGCTACTCAGGGGTCAGGGACCCACTTGCGCAGGCAGTCTGTCCGTTCTCAGGTCTCAACCTCTGTGCTGGGAGATCCAATGCTCTCTTCAAAGCTGTCAGACAGGGGCATTTACCTCTGCCGAGGTTTCTGCTGCTTTTTGTTTAGCTATGCCCTGTCCCCAGAGATGGAGTCTACAGACACAGGCAGGCCCCCTTGAGCTCCACCCAGTTCGAGCTTCCAGGCGGCTTTCTTTACCTACTTAAGCCTCAGCAATGGCATACGCCCCTCCCCCAGCCTCGCTGCTGCCTTGCAGTTAGATCTCAGACTGCTGTGCTAGCAAGGAGGGAGGCTCCGTGGGCATGGGACCCTCCTGTCCAGGTGTGGGATATAATCTCCTGGTGTGCTATTTGCTAAGACCCTTGGTAACACACAGTATTAGGGTGGGAGTTACCTGATTTTCCAGGTGTTGTTTGTCTCAGTTTCCCTTGGCTAGGAAAAGGGATTCCCTTCCCCCTTGCGCTTCCCAGGTGAGGGGATGCCTGGCCCTGCTTCGGCTCTTGCTGGTCGGGCTGCACCAGCTGACCAGCACCGATTGTCTGGCACTCCGCAGTGAGATGAACCCAGTACCTCAGTTGAAAATGCAGAAATCACCCATTCTCTGTGTCGCTAGTGCTGGGAGCTGGAGGCTGGAGCTGCTCCTATTCAACCATCTTGCTCCGGGCCCAGGTTATTAACTTTACAGGGCAGCCACTCTCCTCTAAAATTCATTTTGATAATGGTGATATCTCACATCATCAAGTGGAGATTTGACCAATATTTTGCTTATTTTGTCATTATGGGTAACATTACTGATTAGCTAAACTTGCAGATATTTCACAGGATGAAATCGTGGATCTCACAAAGTTACTTAACCTCTCTTTTATCATCCATAAAATGAGACAATAAAAATATAAACTTCAATGGGATGTTGTGATGTAAATAAGATAATGAAAAAGAAATATATATAAGAATCTATGGTGAATATTAAATCTGCAATAAGTTATAATTATTTTTAGTTTACACCAGATTTTTATTTTGTTCCTTGACGTTTTGGACACAATGCCATTCTATTTATAAAATAACACCAGGTTGAAATAGGTTCCACATTACTGTTTTCAAATCCATATGAAATGAGGTTTACTTAATTTTGATGTTTTCTAATTCTAAAACTTTTTAAATTATAAAAGAAAGGTGTTTATTTTAGAATATATGTTACCAAAAAGATAAACTTAAAATCTTTTAAAATTCCATGTAGCAAGTCACTATTTTGGTTTGTAACCTTTGAGTCTTCTCCTGTTTGTATATAAGAATATATGTATATATTTAAAGTGTAATTACACAGTTCATGATGTTCAAATATATTATGAACATCTAAGTCTTTAAATACTATTTTACAACATAGTTTTAATGATTGCATAGTATTCTATAGTGTAAATATAATGGCATTTAAGTTATCCAATACTGTTGGACATTTGGTATTTAAGTTATTTCTTTTTTCTATGTATCCTTCTTTCTCATTCACGATTACAAACTACTCTGCAGTGAGTACTTCTTATACTTACACCATCGTACACATTTTAAGTCATTTCCTTAGGATAAAATTCATAAACAGAATTATTTCATCAAAGAGCATATGCATTTTAATATCTTAATGAAAAGTGATTTTTAAAAAAAAAATCTGTTATAGAACATGATCTGGTGTCACTTTTTCTTTCTTTGTAGTCAATTTTGTTAACTTCCATATGCATGTTTTGCTTGAGTACCTGAATAAATATTTTTGTATCTTAGCAAGGACTATTATTTTTCTTATTCTACATTTTTTCCTTTGAATTATATTTTTACCTACTTGTAATTTTCTGGTTGTCTTCCAGGAATAAATAAATTATACATATGCAGGATATTCTTTGCCTTTTATATTTATCATTTTCTCTCTTATTCTTCACAATTCTTTTTTAAAATTTTATTTATTTTTATATTTTTCTCCTTTAATCTATTTCTCTTGGTGTGTTTTCCAACACATTTCATGGTGTTTTGGATTCTTTCCCTTGTTACATTCCATTTTTATTTAACTTCTATGTTCTCTTTGTTTCCTTCCATTTTTGTCTTCATTTCTTGCAAGGCTTTGTTTTATTTTAATAATTCTTTCCTGAATTCTACTAGATCACATTTCATCATCTCCTTTTTTCTTACCACTTCATTTTTCTGAGGTCTTGGACTTCTGCTTTGGGCAAACAGTGTCTCAGGGTGAACCAGGAATGGGGGAGGGGAGTTAAGGGAGTGGAGTAGGAAGGAGAAGAGACCATGTTATGTTTCCAGACTTTGTAGTTTTATACCATGAAGAGAGAGTACTTCTACAAATGTGCCTCCTCTGTGTGACTTTGTGTGTGCATGTACATCTCCACCACTTCTACGGTCAACTATATTATTTTCTGTTCCATTAATTAGCTGTATGTCTGCATTTTAGAGTGTGTCCCTCACTTTCAGAGAGAATTTTCACCTTCTGAGATCTTTTGGTGCTAGGCATACTTGCCATTGCAGTTTCCATGCTTTTTACTTCATCTTTTGTCACTCTTTCCTGATCTCAATCTTCATACAAATTTTAAAGTCTGAAGATTGTTTCCTACTTCTGTTAAAAATGAATTTTGCAAGGCCCTGTGGTGTGTGTATGTGTGTGTGTGTGTGTGTGTGTGTGTGTGTGTATATATATATATAGTCTTTATTTGTTTTGCTTCCTTTTGGATGCTTTACAGAAAGAGGAAGTGGAAATTTTAATTTAATTAAAACGTTTATATGAGAAGTCCAAACTACTTAATATTGTTCTAATGATTTAATCAGAATTGCCTTGAAGTTATTGCTAGAAATCTTGATAATCTTGGGTTGGTATGAATCAAATCATATAGAATCTGATTCTGTATTTAAAAAATCCAAATATATGAAATTCACTGTTAAAGTTTTAGCAAGGGAAGCTCCCATCTGGATCTTTCCTGGAAAATGTGTAAAAGGAACTTTTAAAACTGGTTCTACCTCTAAATAAGGGCAATGAAGTAAGTCCCATTTAATTTGAAAAACTTGGCTATTTCTTGAGAACAGGATACCTGCAAGAAAATATAATTTTAGTACAAAATGACAATGTTAAAATCTTAAGAAGTTGTATACATAGACTGGAGTTATTTAAAAGTTGACCTTTTCTCCCTGTGCTGGTTTCTCTCAGACATTCAGATTTTACCATGTATTTGCTTGTCTTACCACCCAAATTCTTGAGTTTGTTTCTGAGTGTTTGGCTGTTAAGTGAATATATTGGGCAAACCAAATTCAAATTATTTAGGTAGAAATTAGGATAATTTATTTTCATGCCTCGATGATGGGTCTAAAATGTGGCCCATCATTCTTCTAATAAATTATCGATTTTGTGAATGTCATATTACGGCTCTATAGACATTTGCTGTTTCTCAGAACATAAGGCTACAGTGCCTAAATATCGTAGTTGATATAAAGTTTAGAATGAACAATAGGAATTCTCTACTCTTTTATGAAAAAATTATTTCTTTTTACGTGCTTAAGTACCACTAGGATGGTTAAAACTACCCAAAGCTTGTTAGATCTTGCTTGTTTTGATTTCTTGAATACATTTGAGCTATGAGACAAAAGTTACTCTGCTTATAGGGAAGAAAATTATGTAATTAAGCTTTCATTTGTTTCATGGTTCTTATTGGCACAATGGTTTCATGTTTCTCTCCTCTGTTGCTCCTAAGTTTAGTACAATGTGAATGGGAAATTAGGAGTATACAGTTTTCCTAGTTGATTTAGTCTGAGGCTCTAAACACTTAATGCCATTTTGTAGCACTATACATAAACACTGACAAGGAAATGAAGGGATGACTGAGCCAGCTGTGTTTATTGTCAATTGGCTGCCCTCAGTCTTATCTTTATAAAGGATCTTTTAGTTATAACTGACCTCAGCTGGACATGGGCTTTTATTTGATGACACAGATTCTAAGGAGAATAGCACATGTGAGTAACTTTAGAAATATATAAGGCTAGTGGCGGGCGCCTGTAGTCCCAGCTACTCGGGAGGCTGAGGCGGGAGAATGGCGTGAACCTGGGAGGCGGAGCTTGCAGTGAGCTGAGATCCCGCCACGGCACTCCAGCCTGGGCGACAGAGCAAGACTCCGTCTCAAAAAAAAAAAAAAAAAAAAAAAGAAATATATAAGGCTTTTCATGTACTTTTTTCATCTTGACAAACAACTATATACCACAATTACAGACTACTTTATTTCAGAGTCTCTTTTACATTAATAAAACTAACCAAAGTAGCTTTTCAATGTCTATCTTATGTGATATATAAGATCGTATATCATGTTTTCATTAAACATGATATATGTTCAAATATATTTCCCATGTGTCAGCTTTTTATGTTTTCAAGATACAATTGCAACAAATTGTTGAATAAAACCATGGCAAGAAGATCCTTCAGAAAACAACTCGAGACACAGTCACGTTTTAAAATGACAAGATATTTAGTACTTGAAACTTGTGGGAGTCTGGTTTTCCTGGTGGGATACGGCTGACATTCTAGAGGGTGACTGTGGTGGGTATCCTAACTAAGTGTACAGAAATAAAAAGACCAAGACCCCAGAGAATAAGTTTGTGTCTAATCCCAAAGAAAATTCAAGGCAATGGAACATCGTTACCCCATTCCAAGGGCAAAGACCTGGGTCAAAATCAGGCAAATTCAAGGCTCAGAATCTCCAAAAGAACTGAAATGAAAAAGAGCAAAAAGAAAATTCAGTAGGATGCCAAATCATTTATGAAGGAAGCAGAGCATCTGCAGTTTAGCTTTACTGATTTAGTTCCCTTTTGTGGGAGAGGATTGGCCGCACTAAGGTATCACTGGAAAGTATTACTCTGGACCTGTCCCATTAAGACAGTCATAATCTATTGAGGATCTCAGAGTAACAGTGCTATCACGAGGTCCTTTAGGAAAGGGACATTTGGCATCTTAAGCTCTTCTTTGAGGAGTGTGCCAAGATCAAGTGAAAAAAAACTCTCTTTAGGAGAAGAGGATACTCATCTTTTCCAGGCCCGTATATTCTTTATGGTACTCATAGCAAACTGAATTTCCAGGTTTTTAAAAAGATTTCCTTAGTCAAAATAACTTCTTGTTTTTGAAAGTTTTGAGTTCCTGACTTCTATAAATCAAACAAAAACATATGTTCTTACTAGGAACAAAGTAAGTATATGGGTAAGAAAGACACAGGGAACCTAATTAAAGAAACAGTAAGGTTTGTAGGCAGACTTGTGGATATTTTAGCCATTTTGCTTTATGGTACTACCAAATTCCTTCCAGTGAATAAGGTGGTAGAGAATGAAACTAGTTTCCTGTTGCCCATGGGGCTCACCCATATTTTGTTTTTAATATTAAGGCTCTCAAACCCATATTTATAAACACAAAATACAGAAGTTGCGTAATAAACTCCTGTGTCCCAGTTGTTTGTTTATTCATTCAACAAATATTTATTGAATACCTATTAAACACATGACCCCATTTGAGGACATAGCCTGAATCAGATATCATTTCTGCATAGTCACTAATAAATCTGGAATTAAAGTAAAATATTATGAATGTATAATTGTAATTAAAAAGAGAATGAGACTATATAAACAATAAATGGATATGCATTTAGAGCCTAGGTGTTGAACACTATGCTATATGTTTTGTATTTATTTATTAGCTCATGTCATCCAAATGACTCTGTAAGGGTGGCCTGCTGTGCCCATTATGCAGGGAGAAAACTGAAGATTATAGTTGTGGAGTGCCTTACCTAAGGCTACAGAAATAATAGGCAGAGTCTGGATTTTAACTCAGATCTTCCAACTCTTTGTCCGGTAACCTACTATACCTGAACCTTAGAAATGTGGAGTCAAAGCAGTTGGTGATGTGTGTGAGTGGTTATATGTGTGACTAAACACTTGAGTTCATATATAACAACATTGTTGTTTTCATATCTATAGTCTAGAAGTAGTTAATCTTTTGTTTTTTATATTTCAACTTTTATTAGTAACTGTACAACTAATTACATGATTACTTGTCTGCAAGTAAATAATAACTAAATAAGTGAATAAAGAGAAGTAAACATAGGATGTAATACTAAATACCGAAAGCTAGCCTACAGATGATGGATTATGAAAATTATTGCACTGAGGACTATAATTGAGCAAACTGAGCAAATGAATGGAGCAGTATTATGATAAAAATCTAGACAATCATAGTGGCTGCTGAGAAACTGGTGCAAGAAAGACATTAGCAAGGTAGATGGGTACTAATGGGAGTGAGAATGCAAACAAAGTATGGATTAAATGTGAATAAACAACTCAGCAGGGCCAGTGAGAGACATGGTATAGTGGAAGACAGGGAGATAGGCTAAAAGAAGACCTAAAGAACCAGATGCTCTAGGGTGTTCCTTTGCCTGAAATGCTGGACAAATCTGGGAAGACCTAGGAGTTCTCTTTCTTTGTGCTGTCTTTCCTTTGTTCTTCTGATTTTGATCTTGATTAATATTTACATATAGGACAGTGGTTGAGCTTTATATTATTATTCTGTGGAATCACAGAGCTGGGTTTGAATATGAGTTTTGCCACTGATCGGCAGTGAAGTGCAGAGCATGCTATTTAAATGTTTTGAACCACCACTTTTTCTTTGTAAAATAAAGGTACAAATCCTTCCCATGTTGTCATTATGTAAATGTGAGAAGAAGAAATGAAACAAAGGTTGTAATGTCTCTACTATGGAGCCAGACATGCTATGGATGAACGATAACATGTGGTTGTTATAATTATTATGCTCAGGTGATTACACTGGGTTCCTGTACCTTCGGTCTTTCCCTAGTTCACTAGAATGCTTTGGCTAATACAGTACAGCAGGGGCTGAAAAATAGTAGACTAAACTGTTATACCTTGATATATTCCTCCTAAGATTTGTTTATCAGTTTGAACTCATTGAATCTCTGACCATCCAGATTATTAACAGAAAATATTAATCCTCAAACTAAATATAACTCTTGAGAAATTAAGAAATTTCTCAGAAAATAATACTCAGTGTGGTTTCCTGAGAACCAGAACCACGTTGAGTAATTGTTCTCTGAGAAATAGTTTAGCATAGTGGAGATAAGATTGCTTTTATTTGAATCTGCTTTTTTCTACTCACCACCTGCATAACTGTGGGTAAATGATATAACTTCTAAGCCTCAGTTTCTCCATATGTAAGAAAAGTGAAATAGTGCTTACCTTATAGGCTTGTGGTGAAGAATAAATGCATGTAAATAATTGGAGCGGTGTCTAGCTCATAGTAAGCATTCAAAATATAATTAGGTGAAGTTAAACTTAATTTTATCCCTTATTTCCATCCATTTTGCTTTCTAACTGTCAAAGTAATATGATGATGATTATTATTATTATGATAATTTATTGAGACTTATTAGTGGCCAGATACTGTGCTAAATGCTTTTTAATGGCTTATCTCATTTACTCCTCATACCAAACCTGGATGGTATTACCATTATCCTCATTTTATAGACCATCAAACTGAGGCTTAGAGGTATTCAGTAACTTGACCAATCTACGTAAGTATCAGAGCCACTACTAGAACCAAGAGTAAGACTACAGTGCCTTAACTCAGTCTTAGAGATAAGTTTGCTTATTCGATGAGTTGGGGAAGGTCCATTACATGCCCTAGACATAGTGAGTTTTTCCAGCCTTCCTACTAGAATTTTGGATCTACTTTAACATAAAATGAACAGTAAATAAAGGATCATTCTGTGGGTCATACTGAAGAGGGCCCTCCTTAGGTCAGTGATTTTGAGGTTATTAAAATTCCACTGAATCTGTAGTGCAGATGTTAATTACAAGAATTTCTTCACCTGATTGATGATGCCTGTGGACGAGGGCCATGCACATATGCTGAAAAACTTCCCGTTTCCTCCTAATTCTAGATTTAAATACTATCCCTCAAGCCATTGTACTTCATTAAAAAAAAAAAAAATCCAGATAGAGATGTCCAATATTTCTATACAAGTTATTTAGGGTAGAATTTTTTCTATCAAGAAATAAAGCATGCATTTCCAAATCATCAGCTTTATTTGCCATTTTGAAATAAAATCCATACTATTTAATGAAACAGGGAAGACCACCTGAACTTTGGAAGCTTTCTTAGCCTCTCTGCATTTCATTTTTCTTATCTGTAAAATAGAATAGGTTGAGATGGGACTCTATTAAACTTTGAAATTCTAAAGCTCTTGACACAAAAAGTTGTGATTCATATATGTGACTATTTTAGAATAAGAAATCTCAACAGAAAAAAATGTAGTCTAGACTTTTATTTAAAATTCCATTCTAAACTATTCTTCAGACTTATTTAATGCCCTACCAAAAGATTAGAAATGTTACTGGGGAGTTAGGAAGCTGAGCCTGAAGAGGAAAATAATCTGATTAAAACGTTGTTATTGCAATAAAAGAAAAAAACTGTGAGTATTTTACCCAGTAAAGAGATTTTCATCTTTAAAAGGAAATGTTTATTAAACCAAATTAACTTCTAAATTAATGGATTATCAGTCAACATGATAAAGAGAAGTAAAAAATTGTGGTCTTGGACAAAGGGACCACTTGGAGGCAGGAGGATTTGTAGAGAGGAAGTCTAGTAACATCACATAGAATGGCCATTCATATCTGGAATTCTACCTTTCAAGTCATTCATTCATTCACTCATTCACCCATTGAGTCTTGTTTATTTATTGAGCACTTGTTGGAAAAATCTGGTCTCTACCAGTTTTGTAGTTTAGTGGAGGAAAACAGAGAAGTACACCAATCATTTTAATATAGCTGTTTAAATATTAGAATAAAGCTAAGGTCAGGGTTCTCAGTTAGTAAAAGGACATCTAATTTAGCTGTCTGAGATCATGGAATCTTTACTAGGGAAACTCATAGTTAAATTAGCTTTGAAAGATGAATGGGAGTTGACGTTGACTAGTGCTCAGTAATTATTAGTTGAATGACAGAAATGGTAGAGAAGGAAGTCGTGAAGACTAAGAGACTATGACAATTTGGGGAATGAAGGTACTTGAATATAGCTCGAGCATAAAGTAGTTTTTATCAGTATGCCTCAGAAACCATCTACATCAAAATCGCCTGGAGGTACTACTGTTAAATATGCAGATTTCTGTGTCCCAGCCTATATACACTGATTCCAAGTCAAGAGTAGGGTCAGGGGATCTTGACCTTTGTAGTAAGCATTGTATCACAAGGTGCATTGTTATTATATGTATGATAATGTTAAGAACTACTGCCACAGATTTTATATTAGAAATTAATGAAATTACATTATTTGCATTTTATCATGCTATCCGTCAAAACCATAGATTGTCTGCACCATCAGTGCCAATATCTTTTGGACACCTAAGTGTCAGGAGTTGTGGAAGGGAGCTCCTGTATGAAATGTTTGTTTGTAAATTAAATGTTTATAAATTAGGAGTAAATTAGTTATTTTACTTTGGGAGAAAAAGACTAACTTTCAAAACCAAACCTCCAACTATTGATTCTTATCCCTGGATCCAACTTCTCTGTTGCTGGTCATCAGAGATCATAAGCCAATGAGAAAAAGGTTAATGTTCTCAAAATATGTAGTAACTTTATTCTGTTTGATCCATCCACCCACAACCTTGCTCAGCCCCTAATTCCAGTTAGCAAACCTGCACTTTTGTGCCTATAATCCCAAGACAGACCAGATGTGATGACATTTCTTAGGAAAGCAGCACTCTAAAACTTCACTGCAAGACTTGCTGGGGCAGGTCAGGACCACTGTTTTTGTAAATTGTTCAGAATGAAAGCAGAATGTTTTCTCCTTAATAGTTTTAAATTACGACCTTTCTATTAATTCAAATTCATTAATTTTGATTTTTTTCATATTTCTTAAGTATATTATCACCTTTTCTCATATTTTACCCCTTTGGTAGTATGTGAGATTATGGTGCATTTTGGCACACAGGAAAAGATTAATATTCAGTGTCAAGGTTCAACTTTTTTTTAGTTTCTTTTTTTTAATTATACTTTAAGTCCTGGGGTACATGTACTGAATGAGCAGGTTTGTTACATAGGTATACACGTGCCATGGTGGTTTGCCGCACCCATCAACCTGTTACCGACCTTAGGTATTCCTTCTAACGCTATCCGTCCCCTAGCCTCCCACCCCCCGGCAGGCCCCGGTGTGTGATATTCTGCTACCTGTGTCTATGTGTTCTCATAATGACGTTTCTGTGTCCGAATTTTCTGGGAGTAATTGTCCTCTGTTGAATATTGTAAAACTTGTAATCTTTTATTTTACCCATGACTTGCTTTTTAGGTAGAAATGAGTTTCAACAGTCCTGGAGCTTTTTGTCTCTATCTAGGTTACACTGAATGAAAAAATTTGTGTTCAGATTGCCACATTTTAGTAGTTTCACAGTGTGTGTGTCTTAGTTTGTTTTGTGATGCTATAACAGAATACTACAGACTTGGTAATTTATAATAAACATAAATTTATTGACTCACAGTTCTGGAGGCTGGGAAGTCAAAGATCAAGGGCCCAGCATCTTGCAAGGGCCTTCTTGTTGCATCATCTCATGGTGGAAGAGCAAAGAAAGGATGGGAGAGAGAAAGCGGGAACCAAAAGTTCTTGTATAAAGACCCCACTCTGGTGATAATGAAACCACTCTCCAGATAATGGTATTAATCCATTCATGAGGGCAGAGTCTTCATGGCTTAATAACCTCTTAAAGGGCTTGCCTCTTGTCACTGTTGCATTGGGATTAAATTTCTAACACATGAACTTTGGAGGGACACGTTCAAACCGTAGCCTTGTGCTAAAACCAATGCCATACATGTTTGCCCATGCAGGAAACCCATAGCCTTCAGTGATGTGTTAGAAATTGATGGAAACTTATTTGAGAAACAAGATGTTTAAAAAACTTACTGTTTTTTAACAATAAAATATGTTTAAAAAACAATAAGTTCAGTCCAAATAAATCCACATTTGATTCTTAGGCTGATTAGCCACTGATGAAGACATCTTATTCATCAATTTATGCTTATTTTAGTTATCGTTCTGGTATAATTAAGTATCTTTGAATTGGACCCATTCATCCCTGAGGCAGGTTAGTGTTACTGGCATTTGAATTAACTCCTTAATGCAGTTCAAACGTCAGTTTTCAATTTTTTAATTCTTCTGCTGTTTAAAATAATCAAACAAATTAAAGATGAATAATTACTGTCTCCATTCCTATAGTAACAAGTGTCACATTCTGACAACTTCAGAAACAAGGTTGGTTATTTTCAGCTTTCATTGTTTACACTCTTCAAAAATAAGGATGAGAAATGTATTTTATTTTCTTTTTATTAGTCAATAAGTTCTACTTAGGAGGCATAGAGTTCTCTGAACGATAAGTTAGGACTCAGATAAGATTGTTTTAATACTGACTTCAATGTTAACTTAAGGAAAACAGATGATATCTTAGCTCTCCATTTCTTTAAGACTTAAGACTATGGTTGTTCGGATATATAATTTATTTTATGTCTCTTAGAAAATTGTCATAAGTCTTATTTTACTTGAAGAAGATAAATGTGATGATAGCAACAGAGCAATCAAAGTGATTATTCTTTTATACTAAATTTCAGCTAATATCTATTAAGTACTTATGGCATGCCAGACACTGTGATATGAACTTGAGATTCCAATTTTATAGAGAGAGACAGTGTTTGTGAATGACTTTATGTTTAAGTCTGGGTTGGGTAGAACACATTTTCCACTTGACCTGCAGCAGGATTTCAACTGAAAACATACTTCAATCTTGTAAATTCTAAGTTCTAGTGTATACTTGATGATTGAAGGGAAGGGAAAGAGAAGGGAGGATCCTTGCTATAATTATGGTCAAGAAGTAGAAAGGAGTAGGAGGGATGGTAGGAAGGAGAGGCTATAGATTGGTCTTTAGTAGGATAAGGATGGTGTTTAGCATTATTGCCTTTGCAGGAGTTTAAAACCTTTCTGTATCCCAAATGGGAGTTAGTTGTATCAACTATGTTGAAAACTAATATATGTGTGTATGTATGTGTGGAGGAGAGGGAAGAATTGTATGTGTTTGATGGCTTATATGAATTAAATTTATTTTAATATACTTTTAAAATTAATATGCACATATACATTCAGTTCTGCTATAAAACAACATACACATTTCTTATTATCACTATCTTATGCAAAATTGTACAAAAATAATCACAGCACTTATAGGAAGAGTGAAATTAGCAGGACAACACTAGAAACTTTTGTCAGTGACAGATAATAAAGAAAAGACCCTAATAAAAATTGTACCAACTTTTATACATGTTACTTGCTTAGAACATACATAAATACTATAGTAACTATGGTACTTTACCTTGAAAATGCCTTAAGTTTGATAATAGAAGTGAGCATAAGAAATATTTGAGCTTGTGAGCTGTGAAGTAATAGAAGAAAGATGACCTAAAATTTGACAGAAAGTTTAAACTTCAGATGTGGATAGGTGTGACTCGTAACACACTGAGGTAGATGGTAAATATTTGAGTTATATGCATGTGTGTATCTTTTGTAGTCTTAAACAGCTCAGCTCAAGTTGACCACTTTCTGCAGATGAAATTATGCAGAAGCAAATATAAAATTTGCTTTATCCTAAAATTGTTTCATAATATATGAGTAGCATTGGAATGAATTTGTGTTTCGTAAGAAGCATGATAGTGTGTGGAGATATATATCCTTTCTCTTGCAAAGTACTCAACCTGTATTGACTTTGACACTTCTGTTCTGCTTGTGTTCTGATTATTTACACTTATGCCTTTTCCTCAATTCAGTATTATGCTTTTCTAGGGCAAAGGCTGTCTTTGATATGGCTTTAATTGGTACAGTACCTATTTAAGTGACTTAGGTAAAAAATTATAAAAAAGGATGAGTTCGTGTCCTTTGTAGGGACATGAATGCAGCTGGAAACCATCATTCTCAGCAAACTAATGCAAGAACAGAAAACCAAATACCGCATGTTCTCACTCATAGGTGGGAATTGAACAATGAGATCACTTGGACACAGGAAGGGGAACATCACACACCGGGGCCTATTGTGGGGAGGGGGTAGGGAGGAGGGATACCATCAGGAGATATACCTAATGTAAATGACGAGTTAATGGGCACAGCACACCAACATGGTGCATGTATACATATGTAACAAACCTGCACGTTGTGCAGAGGTACCCTAGAACTTAAAGTATAATAAAAAAATTATTAACAACTGTTGAATGAATAGCTGTAATTGAAAATTGAGACATAGACAGATTTCAAGAAAGCAATAAAGGAAAGTTTCAAAAAGGAAATAAAATATCTGTTGGTGTGTTTTGAGACATCGTGTTTATATTTTATTTATTATTATTATTATTATTATTATTATTATTATTATTATTTACTTGTTTTTTTTGAGATGGAATCTCCATTCTGTTGCCCAGGCTGGAGTGCAGTGACACGATCTTGGCTCACTGCAACCTCTGTCTCCTGTGTTCAAGCGATTGTTCTGCCTCAGTCTCCCGAGTAGCTGGGACTACAGGTGCCTGACACCACGCCCGGATAATTTTTGTATTTTTAGCAGAGGTGAGATTTCACCAAGTTGGCCAGGCTGGTCTCAAAAACTCCTGACCTCAGGTGATCTGCCCACTTTGGCCTCCCAAAGTGCTGTGATTACAGGCGTAAGCCACTGTGCCTGGCGGACATTGTGTTTATTGAAAGGATACAGTGAATCCAGAAATTTTACAGGACTGAGGTACACATATGTAGCAATATACTCAGTGTATACACTCAAGACAAACCACTAAAAGGCTATCTCATCCTAGAATAGTTTTAGCCAGGGTTAAATTAAATAAGGGGTGTGTGTGTGTGTGTGTGTGTGTTTCTTTTTCAGAGGAAAATAAGTAACAAAGGAGCAGCTTAGCAGGTTTAAGAGGTGCTATTAGGCTAGTGCAAAAGCAATTGCGGTTTCTGCCATTAAAAGTAATTGCAGAAACAGCAATTACTTTTGCACCACCCTAATGTATCACCAGTTGCCATATTATCCTTTAGACAAACATTGGACTTTAAAAGTGTTTCCATAAAGCCCAAGATACTTTAAGGAATCCTCTCAAATCTGTGGTGAAAGAGAGGACAAAGGAAAGAGCTTTGGTACCCTTACCTTCATTTCAAATTTTGATTATTTTGCTTTTTTTACTTTGTTTATGAAACATATGATTCTCTGGTCATCAAAAATAAAAAATGTTTGCAAGTCAGTAGTCATAGTTTTGGGCAGGATAGTTGGGGTACTGGTGATGGTGGTATTAGATCTTATTTATATGGATGTGAGCTTCTTGGCTTTCTTAGACTCAACTGGAATTTGTCATATCTTCTCCCCTTCCTTTTTTCTGCATGATAATAGAACTCCAGCAGCAGAGGTAGCCTCTAGAGTGTATGGCTAGGAGGAGCTGCACATATCTGTCATATCATAGTACTAGTGGTCTAAGGAGAGATATTTGGGCTGCATTGTGTAAAGCCTATAAAACTTCTGGCAAAATCTTCCATTTGAATAAATATCCAATCAAATTCACAGTCAGATGTAAAAACTTGTGAGAGATTTTCCCATAAACTAGTGTAACTTAATTTAAAATTTTCTGAGCACCAGTAGACGAATTCTAGATCTTGAATACAGTGCTGTGATTTTATGTACAATTGATAAAGTATTTATGAAAGTTGCATTAAAGCATTCATGGAGGAAGGCTCTATAACATACACTCAGCTCAAAATTTCAGCAGCTGATTTTCCAGTCTACAAGTTATCGGACCTTTCATTTTTCTTATGCTGTCAGTCTTTGGGCCATTTCCTACATTAGCTATTTGACAAGACTATCCATGTAGAAAGTTAGTTAGACCTGAGTTTGTCAATTAGGTTAATAGTTACAGTTTCATTTAAAGGTTTGATAGAAAAGAATGTTGAAACCCCTAAGTAACATTTAGAGTTATCTGTAGATTTAATCAATCCATGATCTTCCTCTTGCAAATTACCACAAAAATGTCAAGAATCATTTTTTTAGCACTTTTGGAAATGCAGCTGAAATTCTATGCCTGGGAGAAGGAGGTAAGTTATAGCTTCATCTTTGATAAGAAGTGATACTGCAATATCAGAGGTGCAACAAGGATGACGAACATCTGATTGTTAAAGCATTGTTTTCTTCTCATTCCTTTTTTCTGGAGTGAAATTGCAAACAAATGAATTGTACATTAAACTATTTGCCATAGAACCAATTAGCCAAATGTCTACACATGTTATCAGTCTGAAAAAGCTGGGAGTTGAGGTATCAGTCTAGTTTTGTTGAATTAATAAATTCAACAATTAGAATATTCAATCTGTATTAACTTAGCAAGTAGTGGTACCTGTGCATCTGTATGCATGGCTCTCAGTCAAATATAACCATGTGTTCTTCTGAATGCTAGTATCCCTTTAATTGCTCTTACGATACTACATCCATTAAGAATACACTTACTAAACATGTGCTGTGTTCTAGATATTGTCTTAGGTATCAGGTTTATGTGTGAATTCAGATCCAGACTCTAAAAATTTCAGAGTCCGGAAAAGGAGACATGTATGAGCGTGGCAGATTTCTTCCCTCTGTCTCTGCAGATCTATTTTCTACCATTATCAGCTGTGTTACCTGGTCCAGCACAATGGCCTCTATGGACTACCAAAGGGCTTCCTGGCCATCAGAAAGTGGGATTCAGGCTACTACAGGGCCAAACCAGCAGCAGATAAGAGGAAGTTGAAAGTGAGGTCAGGGTGTTTCATCTCCCTGTGACTGTTCAGGGCCTGGCTGTGTTTCTTCACTGAATTTCACTGCTCCTCTCAAGGCAGCCTCTTTTGCCAACTCTCTTCTTTCAGGTATTGATAATCATTCCCTCCCTTTGACTCTTTGGGTTAGGATTGGTGACAGCTCTGCTGTTACACATCCTGGGTTACAGTGCTAAATCCTGTGTCTCCCTTATATTCTACCCCAAATTTGGATGATAGTCCTTTTCTAAATGAACACTTCTCAAGTGATCCTAATGTAAGAGAGTTGTTTCCTCTTGGATTCTCTACATGTTATTTAACAATATAAGTTGGGTAAAAAAAAAGCCTACAAAACACTAGGGACATACAAAGGAAAGAAGGATCGCCTCCTCTGAAGAGTAAGTATTAGGACACACAGCTCAAAGTGGTGGCATGTGGGCTAACACTTGAAGGATCAGAAAATTTATGAGATGAAAAATATGGGAAAAAGCATACTGAGTGGGAGGAAACACACTTGTCAGAATCACAGAGGTTGTAAATTCAATAGCTAGTTCTGAGAATAGTTAGAGATGTGTGGTTGAAGCCTAATATGTGTGAAAGGAAAAGGTGGGAGACATAAAGATGACAGCAGCAAAACTAGTGTGTATCTTGTCTCCCAAGATCTCTGTGCCTAGCACAAACATGATGTTCAATAATAGTTTGCTGAGAAAATAGGTAAATCAATAAATACAAAAGTAGGCAGGAGGCAGATTGTGAAGGGTTTTGAATGCTAAGGAATTTGTACTTCACAACTAAAATGATAGAGACATAGAAAATGGTTTTGAGCAGGGGCTTGATGCATTGTAATATTCTTCCTTTCAGTTATCAGTACATTTATTGTCCCCCTTACTGGATTGTAACCGTGTTGAAGGCAGGAAACAAGTCTTATTTATCTATATACCCCCATTATCTCTGAATGAAAGGATTCATACGTTATTGACACCCAAAATCTGCTTGCTGAATTATTGCAAGTATAAATTACATGCTTGGAGTTTTAATAGCATGTGCATTTTATTTTAACCATTTTTATTAGAGCTTTTAAAATGAAACCATACTGATTTTATCTCAAACATTGATTTAAACATGATGCAACTGAAAGCAGAAACACAATGCCACTGATGGGTTTAATATGCTGCCTACTGAAATATCATTTGTTCTTTTATTAATCATTGATCCACAGAAGGCCTCAACTTGGAAGATGATTGACTACAGCTCAGAGATTCTCTTGAGGGTTTTAGTGAAAGATTTGGCTCTTTCTGTAAATATTTATTGCCATAATCAGTGGTTTGATGGGGCCACTAATGAACATTCTGTCCTTAAGAATGAAAAGGATCACTCTTCATCAGAAATTTCCCTCACTATTTTCACTAATCTTTATCTTAAATCTCAAAGAGTTACAAATTGTTCAATTTTTCCATTGGTATGAATTAATTTAAAACTAAATATATTGGCTCAGACTTGTTAATGAATATAAAAAATATTTTAGACCAGGCGCAGTACCTCATTCCTGTAATCCCAGCACTTTGGGAGGCGAAGGTGGGTGGATCACCTGAGGTCGGACTTCCAGACCAGTCTGGCCAACATGGTGAAACTCCATCTCAACTAAAAATACAAAAATTAGCCGGGCATGGTGGCAGGTGCCTGTAATCCCAGCTACTCAGGGGGCTAAGGCAGGAGAATCGCTTGAAACTGGGAGTCGGAGGTTGCAGTGAGCCGAGATTGTGTGGTTTCACTCCAGCCTAGGGGACAAGAGCAAGACTTCGACTCAAAAAACAAAAACAAAAACAAAAACAAAATTAAAGCAGGAAAATGTAATGTATCAAAGCTATGCATTTTTATTTGTGTTTATTCATTTATTAGCCTGTCATTAGTAAATGCTATGGAATAAATGCCTGTATCTCTCCAAAATTCACGTGCTGAAATCTAATCTCCAATGTGATAGTGCATAGAGGTGGGGTCTTTGAAAGCTAATTGTTTCTTAGGAGTGGAGTCCTTGTGAATGGATTTAGTGACCTTATAAGAAGAGGTAGGGGAGCCAGCTTGCTCTGTTTCTGCCATGTGAGGATACAACAGAAGTTGTGGGTCTGCAACCTGGAAGAGTTCTCAACCTTGCTGGCACCCTGATCTCAGACTTCCAGCCTCCACAACTGTGAGAAATAAATTTCTGTTGTATATAAGCTACCCAGTCTACAGTACTTTGTTATAATACCCCAAACTGACAGACAGCAAGTGAATAAGTTTCTATTTGTAAGAATATGCTAATGTACTTCAAAGTTATTTCCTTATGTAGGCAGGTCTTTTTAACAGCTACTGATTGAACATCTATGGTTGTCTGTGAGCTATTAGAGGTGTTATGTGGGATTCTGTAGCAGATGCTGTTGGTGCCCTCCCTGGACCTTCTCTACTAGGTGGGTACACCCACCTCCCAGCTGTTGTGGGTGTTGATTGTTAAAGGTTCACACCTACACTCTTCCTCAAAGCATTATCTGTGGCTGATGAGAGCTGCCCAGCCTAGAGATGCATTGGAAGTTATACTACTCTACACAGATGGCCTGTGGTCAATGACTGACTGATATAATGTATAACAGCCTAGCTTTCTCACCCTTGGGAGAAAATGTCTAGGTGCAGTCTATGCTGTAGAGCTCTAATGGGATCAGGCTGAATATAGACTCCTCTTGGACCTCTATCTTTGCCTCCCATCCTCCACCATTCTATCCTGCTTTTCTCACTCCCCTGAAGATTTCTCCTTAGAACACTGCTTCAGTAAATGTCCTGCAATAATTCCTATCTCAGGCTTTGCCACAAGGAAACCCCACTTTAGACAGATACACACACACAAAAAGACATAGACTGTTTTAAATGAATGCATAGTCTAACAGTGGAATATGTTTGAAATAATTTCAACTAGAATATAGAATATAGAGTGAGTTAAAAGAAATACAAGGGTAGTGTACGGGGGTTAAAAGAAGACATTCTTCACATAGATTATGGGTAAGATGAGAAATCCTTGAAGCAAGATGACTTGAGGTTCATTTGAGAATTGCCAGTAGGCCATTTTGTCTGGGGAAGAAGTGGAAGGTTATGATGGAGCCATATTGTGTCATGCCTTGAAAGCTAGGATAAGGTGTTTGTTTTTAATTTGAAAGCAATGGAAAGCCATTGAGTATTTTTTGAGCACCACATTGATTCTGTTGGAACTGGGCTTCTGAAGATACATCCGGCTGACTATATAGAGTAAATATTAATGGCAGAAAATGAGAATTGGAGAGACCAGTAAGAAAGCTAATAGACAAATGAGAAACAGTGATGTTCCTTAGTGACAGTGGGATGAGACATAAATGTGAGGGGCATTTTAGAAGTAGAATTCATGAGACTTGGCAAGTAATTGGATACAGAGAGCGAGAAGCGAGAGCAAGAGTGAGAGTGAGAGCGAGAGTGAGAGCGAGAGAGAGAACAGTGTCTCAAGGATCTTGAGCCTACTTAGATGATCACTTCTTAATGCCTTCCCCAAAGTGGAATTGTTGCACTGAAGGATATACATATTAAACATTCTGTTATAAAATGCACACACTGAGTCTTGTCCCCTTTCAAACATTGGTGACAATTTAATGGCAGGAATGATATTGTTATTTTCATTCATTCTGAAAATTATGAATAAAGGTAAACATATTAATGGGTTTTATTGACTATAGCCATCATGGCATTCCTTCTGTTATGTTTTCATCTCTCCTTGAGTCAATTCTTGCTCTACATAGTTCGATGCTGTTTTATGAGGACCATGATGACTTATGACAATTTGAGACCCATTCAGACTATTTTCTGACTAAAAATCAAGAGGAAATGGAATGCCCAAATGGAATTTTCTAGGCAACTGAGGGCACAGCTGGATGTGCTGCAATGCCCAAGAAAAACCTCCCCGGTAATACCCTCAAACAGCACTGTGGAAAGGCTTTGGGTGAAAAGACCCAGGCTTGAATCCTGGCTCCACCAACAGAAGACTTGCACACATTTGGACAAATCTCTTATCTCTCTAGGCCTCAGTTTTCAAATTTGTAAGTCAATACTTTCTTCAAAGAGTTGTTCTGAGGGACAATTGAAATAATGTGAGCAATTTTCTTTAAACTTACAAAATGAATGTTAGTAGACTTTACTCCTGCTACTATTTCCCCTCAGGGACAAAAACTTCTTTTTTCTTTTATTTCTTTTCTTCAGCATCTTTCCTGGTACATAGTAACTCTTCATTAAAGTCTCTCATATGGATGGACAAGTGAATTTTTGCCTAGGGTGATATAAGTGACAGTCTGTATAGTTCATTCTCCTTTGGCCTTTCTGAAATAAGAAACAGGAAAGAAAAGATTTATTGGAAAGTTTTTTGATATGAAAAAATATTTTCTTCTTCTCCATCTGTTTTGACTTTAGTACCTAGAAACTTGTGTATTTCATTTAGGAGGAATGAAATTCATTTCCCCCTCTTTATAAAGCATTGTATTATTTCTGATAGGCTTCTGGATTCTATTATTGTTATTTAAACAACAGTATCCTGCTGAGGTAGTTGCAGCTGGCTTAGCACATGGAAAAACTGTTGTTGCATCTTTTATTTGTACTCTTCGGTATTTCCTGAAAATGATAGGAAGATGAAAAGTGACCTTCTCTTTGGTATTTTTTTTTTTCCATTGGAACAGCTTATTTAGATTATTTGAGTAGCGCTCTCTCTCTCTCTCTCTCTCTGTGTGTGTGTGTGTGTGTGTGTGTATGTGTGTGTGTGTGTACCCATTCTTGTGCTCCCATTTTTTTTCCTATCCTTCAGGAAAGGATTTTGATGCTTGATTATGTTTTCTGAATTCTCTAGTATACTTGTTCTATGCTTTTTTTGTCAGGTCATTTTCAACAGGATCTTTTTGTAATTAGAGAATCTCTCTAGCCTCATAGGTACTCTGCTGCCAGTAGACTAGACAAGTATTATAATTATTCCCACAGGTCAAAACCTGTGGATATTACAGATTGAAAAAATTGCCAGGTGAGTCCAGATTAGAAATTGCCTCTCTAGCTTCATTTGGGGGCTTTTCACCAGACCCCAGGAAACTTTATTATGTGGCAAAACTCCTAATAGAGTATCCATTGTCCTTGAGGCATAGTGAGATGTGAATGTGCTTGTCTTTCAGTTTGATTTTATCAGTTCATGCAAGCATTGAATGGATCATTTTGGGGCCTAGAGGGATTGGAGCTGAGTTTCTGTCACTTGTAGCTAAGAATATTAGCAAATGCACCATTTGATGTAATGTTCTAACCAAAAGAGGCTATTGCCATTTCTGAGCATGGTGTGTACTTTCCCATGCTGTTGGATTTGCTTATATTGTTGCCTTTCTTACATTACACATTCTCATATTTAACCTGAAATCCTAACAATCCTCAAAATATAGCTAAGGTGTTATCCCCTCTATTCAACCTTTCTTTGTTTTGGAGGGAAGAATTTTCATTTTCTTTTCTTTTCTTTCTTTTTTTGAGACAGAGTCTTGCTCTGTTGCCCAGGCTGGAGTACAGTGGCGCAGTCTTGGCTCACTACAACCTCTGCCTCCCAGGTTCAAGCGATTCTCCTGCCTCAGCCTCCAGAGTAGCTGGGACCACAGGCAGTGCCACCACACCCGTCTAATTTTTGTGTTTTTGTGAGATGGGGTTTCACCATCTTGTCCAGGCTGGTCTTGAACTCCTGACCTATGGTGATCTGTCGGCCTCGGCCTCCCACAGTGCTGGGATTACAGACATGAACCACTGCGCCCACCCTGGGAATTTTCATTTTCATCTGGGCTTCATAGCAATTTCCAGCCTGCCCCCTGCCATTTTATATGACTTTTCACATTTTGTAATAGGTAATAGGACTTTTTAAAAAATGTTTATTTCTTGAGATGGAGTTTTGCTTGTTGCCCTAGCTGGAGTGCAGTGACGTGATCTCGGCTCACTGCCACCTTGGCCTCCAGAATTCAAGTGATTCTCCTGCCTTAGCCTCCTGAGTAGCTGGTACTAGAGGCGCTGCCACCACACTGGCTAATTTTTGTATTTTTAATAGAGAGGGGATTTCACCATGCTGGCCAGGCTGGTCTCAAACTCCTGGCCTCAGGTGAACCACCAGCCTCTGCCTCCCAAAGTGCTGGTATTACAGGGAATTATAGGGTTTTATTTTTGCATTTTTAAAAACCTGTTAGATTATAAATCTAGATTTTTCTGTATCCTTCTCACCTAAGTGAGAATTTTGTAGTATACTTGTAAGGGTATACTAAGTGAGAAGGATCAACACCAAGTAGGAGACTGGTAAACATGTATTGATGGGTGGTTAAATTTTCTGCCTATAATGAAATGACATTCATAATTTACATTTAAAGTGTTTTAAACATAAGCAGCAGGGTTAACAGTCAATTTTAGTTTCTCAAAATTCTGTTTTCTGACTTTTATTGTATTTGTTCTGGTGAAGGTAGCTTACACGCATACTTTGTAATTCTATTTTTAAACACATCATAAACTGTGGGCTACTTGCCTGTCAAAAATGGAGCCATTACCGGCCGGGTGCGGTGGTTCACGCCTGTAATCCCAGCACTTTGAGAGGCCAAGGTGGGTGGATCACGAGGTCAGGAGTTCAAGATCAGTCTGGCCAAGATGGTGAAACCCCATCTCTACCAAAAAAAAAAAAAAATTAGCCGGCCGTGGTGGTGGGCACCTGTAATCCCAGCTACTCGGGAGGCTGAGGCAGAGAATTGCTTAAACCCAGGAGGCGGAGGATGTAGTGAGCCAAAATTGCGCCACTGCACTCCAGCCTGGGTGACAGAGCGAAACTCCATCTCAAAAAAAAAAATAAATAAATAAAAATGGAGCCGTTACCAAAGATGGAGCCAAAAACAGTTTTTTCAGTTTTCTTAAGCCAGAATGAGAACTTAAAACCAGTTTTATGCCCAACATATTGAGCTGTACAAGACTGTGGAAACTAGAGGCCAGCATAGAGCTAGCATCTGTGCCCACTTTTTATTGGGAAATAGAGATATTGATTGATCTTTGCCTTGATCACTCTTGTGTCACTTTTTCAACTCAGATCATTGTCGCTTAAATTGAGAGCAGCTTTTTCAGAAACTGAAACTCAACTGCGGTTGTAGCTTTTGGGCAAAACTTCACTAATTGGGACAGGGAGGCGATCACTTGTCACAACGTAAATAGAATCAGAAATCAAGTGATAGTTGTGATAGTATATCATTTTATGATAGATTCAGCCTATATATATATATACACACACACATATATGTACACACACACATATATATACACACACACACACATATATATGTACATGTCAGGAACGTGTGAAATTTCAATTTTCTTATTGGGAAATGAACCATATTTGTTAGTTTTTTTAAAATTGTAGTTTGCAATTTTTGAGTAGTATTTTTGACTGGCTATTTCTTAGTATATTTTATGAAGAAGTTACTATTATATATTCTCTTTTTGGTAAGTGAAACAATTTCTGATTTCAATTGCTAGAGAGCCTGAAGTTGACAAATCTGGCTGGGAATTGGCCAGGGCATGATAACTGGAAGAAGGGATTATGTTCCACATCATTAACATCTGCTTCCAGGCTTTATAATATCCAGGCTGCCAGTTTTCTTAAGAGGAAAAGAAATTATCTTGATTAACTTTCAGCTGTTTCACCCTTCCTTACGTTGAAGATTTTGGTTTCCCTGAGAAGAAGATCGCAAAGAACCGCTCTTATCCACTAAATCTGTTATTTTGTACCTGGGTGAATAGAATGAAAAGAAGAGAGTATCTAAGTCCTTCCCCAGCATCCCATCCTGCACTGGCTCTGAGTGTCTCTCAAGACATGCTTCAGCAAATAACATTTGTGGTTACCTCGCTGGTGTCTGCCTTACTATTATTTCTTTTAATCCTCTCAGGCTTGTGGAGTTGGTTTTCATATAGCCATTCCAGAGATCTACTGGAATGCATTCAACTCCACTCAGGCACCAGCATTCAGCTCCAAAAAGTGTTCAGCTTCCCATTTTCACAATATACTGCCCCCATTTCCTCTACGTGTGACGATCCAAACGTTCCTTTAGATTTACTTTCCTGGCAGATTACAAGTAAGTAGAAGCCAATGGCAACTTTATAACATTTTTCTACTTTCTGGAACTCTTAAAGAAAATGTGTAGGGTTCTCTCTAATTCTACTACTTGTTTATTTTCAGTGCTGTCTTATATTCCTACCTCCGTAAACCTCAGTCAGAAGTAATTTATCTCTTCTAATAAATTTACCATTTCTTCCTTGCATGATAGTAACAGTGTAGACATCGTATCTGAGCCCTCTCTTCAAAGGTAAGTTTTTAAAGGGATTATTTCTTATTCATGCTGTTATTATTAACTGAATGTCTTTGATGCAGTAGGGACTCTATCCTTGTTGAATACATTTTAACTTCCATTAAAACAAAACATGGTCTTCCTTTTCTTTCTCTCTGCCCAAAGTGTCAATTATGTAGGTAAAAAATAATTTAATTGTATTGTATTGTTTCTTCCACTAAAGAAGTAGAAGGTACAGTTTTTGTCCATTAAAACTCCACTGGTAGAAAAATAAACTAACTGTGAAGTGTGTTTATATGGAGTTTTTATATGTGTAGATGCTGAAAGAATATAAAGAACAAAATGTTAGCACAAAATGTGATACCAGTTATAGAATATTTGGTAATTCCAATATGGTAAAATTGTTATGGTTTAGGAAAGTTGAGGAAGGAACCAGGATACTACTAAGGAAGTTCAGTTTCTGGGGATTCATACTGCATAATATTCTAATTTTTCCCAAGTAGACCTGGATTGAGGATTAGGTAAGCACAGCCCCATTGTTACCAGTTGGTATGTAGGAATGCATGTTCTTAGCAAGATATGAAGACTCCTTTCTGCAATATTAAGGATGAAAAGGGTTAGGGGAGTTCAGAAATGAGAGAGAAGCCACCTATTTCCTTGAATAATGGGAAGGGGACTTCAGACTGCAAAAGGCTTAGTGGAGTTTAATTTGAGAAGGTATCAAAAAGAAATTGATCAGGTTCAGAGTACAGAGGAGGAAGGGAAAGAAAATAAGGGAAGGTCCTGGAGCTGGTCCTGGAGCCAGTGGGATTTTTGCCATCACAATTCTGGACATGTTCTGCTGGTGATGTCTTTGACATGTGTTAGTATTTTGACATGCTGGGAAATACTCCTAGGATTTTATCTTCTCACTACCTGCCTTGGATGTAATAGGACTATCATGTAGAAAATTGGGAAGGGATTGTATCTTCATTTTGATGTTAAATGACGGATTTTCCCTTTTGTGTTCCCATCAATTTATTTTTCTCCCGAAAGCATTTTGTGACTTATAAACACTGTAGAGTTTACTAGATATGGTTGAAATGATGCAAGAAGATTTATAAAATGGTCTTAAAAATCAACTAACTAGAAGCCCCTCCACCAATGGAAAAATTTGGTTTCCTTAAGCCACCCATGATATATTCACTTTCAGATTTCTGTGTTTCTGTGGAAGAGAGGAGCAGAAAGATGTTGTTTTGACTAGTGTTGGCAAATGGACAAAAGCTGGGTTTTTTGTCTGAAATGTTTTTCTTTTCTCCTGTAAAGGGTGCAGAAATGTATTCCTTTATTGGTGTAAGGGTGTACAGATATTCATTGACCTCATGCCAATCGCTTAACTGCCAACCTCATCCAGTCCACATTGTAATTCCTGTCTCCAGGCATTTATGGGACTGCCCAGGCTTGAATCCAGTGAACAGATAAGTATTTGGAATAAAACATCATGACTTAAACTGAAGCATTATCGTTTCCACCTGCTAAAAGTAAAATAATATAACGTGCAAGAACTGTTCACCCATTAAGGTAGTTTCACATTGTATACACAAAGACAGTGTTCATTGTCCTATTTTCTTTCTTGTTTTAATTCTTACTAACATGATTGACAACAAATTAAAACTATTTTTAGTACTTGAAAAAGTAGCATGGGTTTAATTTTTTTTATTTATATCTTGTTTTTGGAATATTATTCTTGCTACATTTTGCCATTTTACTAGGAAGAGTTAATTATCACAAAGAGATGGTTGACATTAATAAGGCATGAAAGCAAAACACAAATTAGTGGACAAAATTTGGGGCTAGTGCTATTTTGTTCTTTCTCTGATTTTTCAAAAGGAACTGAAGTGTTTCCTGAGACCAATTCCCATTGTGCTAATATTCTCTCTGGACATATTCAGGCACAGTTTTCATTAAACTTGAAGGCAATCGAAGTGGTTTTTCATACCTATTACTTTTCCTGTACTTAATTGCTTGAGAGCAGTGGAAGTGTGCTCTGATGTTTTTAAATCATACTTTTTTTGTGGTATAGTGTTTGAAAACCTCTTCCCAACCCTTTTTAATGTATCATGCAATAATTTTCTCTCAATAAAAAATGTGTAGTTATACATGTCTTTCTAGTAGTGACCCATGTCTTTCTAGTAGTGAGATTTTGCAAAAGATAACTGAAGTATCTCACATGGAGTGACCACTCATTTGGAATTGCTCATTGCCTGGGAAGATGTTAGAAGAATTTGCAATATATTCAATAACCATGCCTGTTGAAGTCATTGTTGTAATTAGGCTGAAACTAATGCAATATTAGTTTAAAATATTATTTTCATAAAGATAACATAACTTATTTTATAAAAGACTTAAACTGAATCTTTGGTTCTTCTGAATATTGTGTTTTGTAAAGTGTGTGTGTATGTGTGTGTGTGTGCAGGGGTGAGAGAGAAAGAGAGAGGCAATTTTTTAAGAAACTGAAAGAATATGTTACAGAATGGGAAGTTGTTTTATTCATGTGTTATTTGATGAGATATTTCTAGCATCTTGAAGATTTATCCATAAGATTTAGAGGCAAAATAATGGCCTTTTGTTTATAGTTCTCATTTGGAATCAGATTCATCATTCTTACTTAAACAAAAAGAAAAAACGTATTTAGACATTTTCCAAAGTGTAATATTGTAGTGAAAAATTTCACAACTGAGTTCAAAAACTTTATTAGGGAACCTAAAGCACCTAGAGTTATTTCTAGTATTAGACGAATGGAATGTTAGTTTTATGATTTCCCTAAAATCCCTTTTAAATATATACAATATGTGATATTGTGTATATGTCACCTGTGTACACATATGTACATACATATGTATGATTCCTTAATAGCCTCTTTAAAAAGTCTCAGATTGTCAAAGGAGCACATGAAAAGGTGTTACACTGTGGTTTCATTATCCACGTGAAGTTTCTTCCTTCAATGATATTTGTCCCCTGACATTTCTGTAGCATGATTGAAATATCTATGTTAGGTTACCAGGAAATAGGGCCAGCAGTATGAATTACTTCTACTTTGTATGGATACAGATCTTATCTTGCTACTTAATAAGTCAAGATGGACCAAGTATTACCACAGAGAAAGAAAAACTCTTTTTTTTTTTTTTTTTTTTTGACAGGGTATTGCTCTCTCGCCCAGGCTGGAGTGCTGTGGCATGATCACAGCTCATTGAGGCCTCTCCCGCCTGGGCTCAAATGATTTTCCCACCTCTGGGCTCAAGCAATCCTCCCCCTTGGCCTCCCAAAGTGCTGGGATTACAGGTTTGAACCACCACAATCAAGCCCAGAGAACAACTGTCAAATATCAATGAACTAACAGAGCAAAGCTTTGTTTTTACAGTCACTTTACATGAGTGCGTGGATTGGCAGGGGACCTCGGCCCAATATCTTTACAAAGAAACCCACAGAAGACTCACTCTTGACACATGTTTGCAAATCACCACTGAAGGGAAAATGAAAGATTGCCACTTGCTGTTTGAAATGTTCTTTTAAGTGACATTTTCACTTCTACCCTCAACTCATTGGCTAAAGCAAGTTACAGTGTGGGCGTCTAACGTCAAAAGGGCAGGGACAGCACTCCTGTCATGTTTCCAAAGAGAAAAAAATGTGAATCATTTAATGCCAATCAGAACTAACGTAAATGATTATCCTGATCCCAGGAGGGAAAGGGTTAGTGTAAATTCATTACTGTTATTTAAAAGATGCTCAACAGCACATTTCCTGCTAATTAATGGTGTCATGTTTGAAGAAAGAATCCACAAATGCGTATTTTTAATCATTGAAAAATAAGGAGAGCTTTTTTTTAATCATGAATTAGTCTGTGCAGTTGGATGATAAATTACAAGTGATTAAAACTACCACTTATGCTACTAAATTATAGCTCTTTGGCATTGTTAGAAACAGAAAGGAAAGCTGGTCTCCATGGAGGTCATATACATTTTTTCTTAGGGGGAGTGAGAACAGGTGTTGAAATTTAAATGGTAAGAACCTTAAGTTCATAGGGAAGACAACTGAATAGAAGCTGAGGGGCAAGCTTGGGGAGCCCTGTGGATTTTTGCAGGGGGAAGGGAGTAGAAGAATGCTGGCTTTTGTTTATTCATGGCAAAAATAAACTTTGGTCAAGAAGGGATGAAAATGTTTTCATGTTTATAAAACAGTCATTGATCAACATTCTTTGTCTCTCCCTCTCCATCCCTCCGTTCTTCCCTTCTGCCTTCCACTTCTTTTTTCACCAGTATGATGAAAACTTGGTGGCCTACCATTCTGGATTCTGTCTATAGAACTGGAATTTCCTCTATATACGGAGCTTACGTTCTAGTAGTTGTGACAGTGATAGGTGTATGTAGAAAACCTAAGCAGAGTAAGAAATATAAAGCTCTGAAAAGCACTGCTTTTCAGAAGTGTTCATGGAAGGTGTCTTTGAAGACATAACATTAGAGGAGAGAGCATAAAGTGAGGAAACAAGCCTTGAAATGACTGTAGAAAAGGGCTTTCCAGATGGAACAAATAGTAAGTGCCAAGGCCCTAAGGTAGAACTGTGTTTGTCTGCTGTTAGTGCTGGGTATTCAGAGATGAGTGCTTGCAGGACTTGGTATAGGATCTGGCCCACAGGAGTTGCTCATTGAGTATTTGTGGGATGAATGAATGAGCAGATGAATGAATGTAGACCCCATCCCCAAGGAATTCCCACTGTTGCAGAGGATGGAGGTCTGACTAAAGATAACTACTTGGTAGCAATAACAACATTCAGTATTGCTCTTCATTGGGTAGGGCACTAAGATCTTTACATAAATTATCTTACATAATTTAAAAAGCGATACTGTGAACACATGTTATTGCTCCCATTTTGTAAACAGAAAACCAACAGAGAATCTGTGTTACAATGTTTCAGTGTTTGGACTCTGGAGCCAGACAGCCTTGAGTTGAGTAACAGTACTTCCACTTGCCAGCTCTATGACCTTAAACAAGTTACTTAACTTCTCTGTGCCTGGGTTTCCTCACTGGTTTAAAAAAACCCGAATATAACCATTTCAGGACATTGGTGTGAGGATTGTGTCAATTAATGTATGCAAAATACTTAAGACCGTAACCGGCACTATGTAACTTTTGTTATAATAAATGCTGTCATCATCATTTTCAAGATTATGTAGGAAAATAGGGACGCTAACTGCTTGAGAATTCCACAGAGGTCTTCATAAATACGATGTTTGAACGAAGATTTGAATGGAAAGGTAGGAATTCTAAAAGGGTTAAAAAATGTATTCACGTGGTATGGGTGTTTGTAAATATTTCAGCTAATTCAGCATTGATTTTTTCAGGGGGATTTAAAAAGTATATTTGGTAGTAAGTTGTCTTTTTGCTGAATATCAGGCTACTATAATATAAATTCCACCTTGTTCCCCCAAATGCTTCTAGAGTTACAACTTGTATACATGGGAATAACATTGTCATTTTCCATCCTGTAAGACAAAACATAAATCTAGGCTGGTTTAGCCTTCATTGTCATTAAATTAAAAATAAGAAAATGATGTCCTGTGCAGATAGTCAAATTGAAAAGCTCATGGGTGATAGTTAAAGTTTAATACCCACTGAGGCCATTTTAGGAATAGCAATAATTTGACTGTGTATAATTGTGTGTTTATGTATGTGTACCTTTATATGCACTTCTACAACACAAGCTGTTACTGCATCAGAGATATGTGACCTTCTTTTATAGATATAAAAGTTACACCTGGAAATATTCTCTGAGTATACATGAGAGAAGGGAATGGCTTGTTTTACACATGCAAAATTATACATATCTTCACAGCATCTTAATCCATTTGTTCTTTAGCAGTATCTAAATGGTTTAAGAACTCATTACCTAATAAGTTTGGTGTGGGGAAAAATGCCTTAGAAAGGAGTAATGGAAATCTATCACCTTCTCTCTTTTAATAATAAATTTGCAAGTGGATGACTATAAAAGAGGAGATCTGGAGATGACTGAAAAGGAACATTGTGAGGGTGTTGGATTATCGAAATTTTTATACATTAGAATTCAGTGTTTATTTTGAGAATGAAACACATTTTTTTCTATTTATATTTACACAAATAAAATGCCTCTGCCCACAAACATTCCTTCTATGAGTTAGGAATAATTTTCCTGTGGTATAAATTGGTACTTCTGTTTCTGGCCTTAGTTCTGGGCTCACACAGATGGCCTTTATAAACATGATCTATTATTTACATAAATCAGTTCTCTCTTTACCCCTCATAAACACTCCTGTGCAGTTATTTGAATTCAGATCTGATTATGGATGGCAAATGTATAGCAGGAAAAATGGAAAAGCTAATTCTTTTACCATTTGGATTTCTTTTTGTAAAATAATTTCCAAGGATTTCTTTAGAGTTTCTCTGCAAAGGTAACAAATTCCTCCTTTCTTGCAAGTCCCTCCTTCAACTGAATCTCAGGTCTTACAAGTGATTAACATCACATAATTATTATGGTTTCAGCACTTGTACATTTCAAGGGCACTTTAGGAATAGCAATAATTCATGTTTACATACTTTGTACTATAAATGAACTGTGATACTTATGTTGTTAACTATTATTTAACAATATAATTTTGTAAAATTTTGAAAGGCATGTATTTTCTAACCAGGTAAATATAGTATCTGTTATACCAATGACTAGGTCTAAATGTTTTTAAACATTGCGTTGGAGGCCCTTAGCAGAAAGATGTAATGTATTTGAGTATGACTTTGTTTTGTAACAAAAAAGTTGCTCTAAGGCACAGATCTTTGTTTTGGTGAAGTTGAAGTCACTATAAACATGTGTGGCTTCCTCATTCCCACCATCTGTGGTTCATACACTATCCTCAACTATGATGAGATCACAGTTGGGCAAGATGGAATTTCCTTGTTTAAATTTTCTCATCAGTTTTTCCCACAGAAAGTTACTAATGACTAGCATATTTTGAAGTCTACATTATAGTTCATCTATCTTCATATATATACACACACACACACACACATACATATATGTATAGCATTTACATAAAAACAAGATGATGGATAATTTTAAATGCATATTAAATATAAACACCAATGCATAATAATACTATTTTGTGAGGTAATGTCTTGATATTTTGTTTGTATTAAGTGCTGTGAATACATATGATAAAGATATTATTTCTAGAAACAAACAAAGATTGGGACCCAAGTTTATTTTACTGATAATGGTTAGCCCATTGCCTACACATAATCAATATCAATAAATATCAAAGAAAGGAATGAGAGAGGGAGGGAGTGGAAGAAGGAGAGAAGAAAGGGAGGAAGGAAGGAAGAAGATAGCATAGCAGCCAGAATGTTCAGATTGTTCAGATACTATGGTGGCTTCACTAACTTTGTAGTCACTTTACCTTGGGCAAGTTATTTAACCTCTCAAAGCCTCCGTTTCCTCATCTCTAAAATGGAATTGTTTTGATTAAATGAAATGAAGCAGGTAGTGCAGTAGCAATTATTCTTAATACATTTTAGAAATATTTTCAAATTATTTTTAATGAATATAATATTTTAATTAAACAAGTAGTATCAGCTGAGAATTTTACCTATGAATACAGATTACTCATTTTCAAAACTTGTGGTGAACACACTTCAATACTATAGTTTACACTGAACATAACTTTTTTTTTTCATTGATCTTAAAGGTACATACATATAAATTGTTAAACATATGTTTATCAGATGAGCATCTATTATGTAGATTGGCATTGGCCTAAACTCTTACATAGTTAAGTCTTGTCAGAGTAGTGGACAAGCAAACAATGTACTGTAGTGTGATGAATGCTTTAATCTAGGTACACAGTAGGAGGCTGAGAAGTAAAGGAGGAGCAGCCGGGTACAGTGGCTCACACCTGTAATCCCAGCACTTTGGGAGGCTGTGACGGGTGGATCACAAGGTCAGGGGTTTGAGACCAGCCTGGCCAACATAGTGAAACCCTGTCTCTACTAAAAATCCAAAAAAAATTTAGCCGAGTATGGTGGCGGGTGCCTGTCATCCCAGCTACTCAGGAGGCTGAGACATGAGAATGACTTGAACCCAGGAGGCAGAGGTCTCAATGAGCCGAGATCACACCACTGCACTAAAGCCTGGGCAACAGTGTGAGACTCCATCTCAAAAAAAAAAAAAAAAAATTAAAAAAAGAAAAGTAAGAAGGAGCATCTGTTTAAATTTCAAATAGAGAGGTAGTGAAAGATTGGCAGGAGAAGTGAATGAGTGGATACCTAAGGTTTTCTGTCAGTGGTGAAATTTGAGTTAGATTTCTGTGACAGGCAGAATTTCTAGGAATGACCCTCAAGAGTCCACATGTCCTGATCCTATGAATGTGATGTGATCTCACTGCCCTGATTGTATTCTTATATGGACCAGCTGACCTTAAAATAGGAAGATTATCTGGTTGGACCTGGTTTAATCACATAAGCTTTTATAAGCAGAGAACTTTACCAGCTCCTGGCAGAAAAGGAAGGCAGAAGAGAAGGGCAGAAGAGGAAGTCAGAGAGATCTGTAGTACAAGAAGGATTTGATGTGCTGTTGCTTGGTTGAAGATGCAGGGGGCAGCACAAGAAGAAATATAAACAGCCTTACAGAGTTTGGAGAGGCCACTGGCTGACAATCATCCAGGACACAGGGACCACAGTCCTACAGCCACAGGGAATTGAATTCTGCCAACAGCCTGAAAGAACTTAGAAGTGGATTATTCATCAGAGAGCCTTCAGATAAGAACCTAGCCAAACCCACCTGATTTCTGACCTACAGAAACTAAGAGATTATAAATGAGTGTTGTTTTAAGTCACTAGGTTTACATGAATTTGTTACAAAGGAATAAAAAGATAATATAATTTTGAAGGGTATGTTTTAAACAGCTAGGAAAAGAAATGAAGACCAAAATTCTACTTAAAAGGCAGATGGAAAAATCTAACAGAGAAGTCACAGTCATGAGGGCTTAAAAAATGCAGAAAATCATAGTATAGGACACCAGTATTAGTGACAGCAATAACCACTATACCAAGAGTATGGAACTATAAATAAACATCTAGTATCTGGATCAACAGCATTTTATTCATTGTTTGGCATGGTTGGTTGAGTGATAAAGTAGCTAACATTAAAAGGTAAAAATTCTTATTCAGTTATGTCTATCTAAGGATCTTGTGCTTGTATAGGGAAGTTTATTTTTGGAGATGTAGGAATAATACACATTGAATAAAAGATTATTAAAAGTAGGTGTAAATTAAAATATATGAGTAATTTCAACTTGGAGAAGAGGGAATGAGGTGTACTAAAATTTACAATGAATTAAATAAAGGGTATAAAGACAAATTGGAAATGGAAAAAGAATAAGAAACATTTTTTTGTGTGTTGGGATTGTAGTATGTTGAAATCTAATCTTATAGTATAATATTTATAAATAAGATGCTTAGTTCCAATATGTTTCATTCAGCACTGGGTTATTATTTAGTACATTTGTCCAATAATTAGATAAAATAATTTTATTGAAAGTAGATTTTCTGAGTTGGAAAATACACTTGCTTTAGCAAAGTAAACTAAAGTTAATGTATTTCTATCAAATATAATTTGCTTTTAATTTTTTTAAATTTTGTAAAAATGTAAGACATATTCAGAGTAACTTACTAGTTAGTCCTCTACTAATTGATGCTTTGAAAAGACAATGACTTTTTTTATCTGACGTGTTTTTAATAAAATGGTCTCTCACATTACATCTCTAATGAATGCTTTGAAATTCTCAAGTGACTAAAGGGAGTTTAAATTATTTCTGTATTATTATGTCAGCCATCTAGATCTATGATATCAAAATGTATATATTTAAGATGTTCACAAATTAATTAAAATGATAAGTTTCTAAATCTCTGTTTGTATAAGTTCCAAGATTTATAAACCTAGCACCATTTTCTGATCAAACAGTTTACAGTAAATTTTACAATGTTTGTAAACGTGGCTTAGAGACCAGTCTTTTTACATGGTTTCTTGATTTACAACAGCAGCCACCATGATAATTTCAGCAAGTCAATACAATATGTTCTAAAAAGAAAAAAAAAAAAAAGATTGGCGAAAGTGAACCCTTTTTTTCTAACCATGTCCTGTATTCTTTAACTTTAAAGTAGCGCTCATCTTTCCAAAGAGGAAAATAGTGAGCAGTAAATAAATCTCTTGGTAAGATAACAATGAAAGGTAGTTATCTAGTCCAACCAGCAATGCATCAGAGACAGAAAATAATAAAAGAGGAGCATTTTTCTTCCCCTTTACATTTTTGTTTCATATTTTTCTTTTTATTTCTTTCTTTCTTTCCTTTTTTTTTTCTTTTTCTTTTTCTTTTTCTTTTTCTTTTTTTTTTTTTTTGAGGGAGTTTCACTCTTGTTGCCCAGGCTGGAGTGCAATGGCACTATCTTGGCTCACTGTAACCTCCGTCTCCCGGGTTCAGTTTATTCTCCTGCCTCAGCCTCCTGAGTAGCTGCGATTACAGGTGCCTGCCACCACACCCGGCTATGTTTTTTTTTGTTTTTTTTTTTTTTTTAATTTTTGGTAGAGACGGCGTTTCACCACTTTGGCCAGGCTGGTCTTGAACTCCTGACCTCAGGTGATCCTCCCCTACTCGGCCTCCCAGAGTGTTGGGATTACAGGCATGAACCACCACGCCCAGCCTGTTTCGTATTTTCCTATGGAAAAATTGGATTGTGGTGGGGAAATAGAGGAACTGTTCCTCCCACCTTCACTTATCTACTCTAAGACCAAAGTTACTTCAAAATAAGGGTTTTGTTGAGGAAAGCAGTCTGCCTCATTTTCTTTTTCCACAGACCTAAATATAAAACTTGATTTTCAAGTAGAATGTTAATGTTGTCTCTGCTCGTCTTGGTGGTTTAATTGGTTCAAACACTCCGGCACTAACTCTCTAGGGATTTTCTAATTTGCCTATGGTCAGAAATGCTTAATTCATTTCTGTTCTGATCTTTCATAGAAGTTCCGACCCTTTCTTTAGCAAAACCGCCTTACTTCATTTCTTTAATAAGGTTGAGAAATTTGCTTAGTCTATTTGTTTCATAAATAACTCTTGTCCAAAGTTTAAGTAATGGATTTAGAGGTAACACTGAGAAATTCACAGAAGGCGGTCCCATGGCTTTATGCTTCTAGATATAAGAATTATAGCACAGGCGTAGTTTATATTTCTTTATATTACGGTGGCCACCATAAGTATGAGTACTTCATGAGAAGAGGCTCTGACGGTAGGAATTATGGTATTCCTGCCCACAACACCCCCTCTAAGTTTTCTGAATTCTGCAGTTTTTTCCAGCTGTATGGAAATATAATTGATAAACAAAAATGTATATATGTAAGGTATACATATGTATACATTGTATACGTTGTAAAAGTACATATGTATACATTGTGAAATGATTACCATAATCAAACTAAGTAACATATCCATCACTGTAATTTGTTCCTTTGTGTGTTTGCGTGTGTGTGCATGTGTGGTGGGTGGCAGGGTGAGGGCACTTAAAATCTGCTCACTTCACAAATTACAAGTAAACAATAGAGTAATATTAACTGTAATCACCACGCTGTGTATTATAGCCCCAGAACTTACTCATTTTATACCTGGAAGTTTATACCCATTGATCTACATATCCTAATTTCCCCCACTCTCTCTAGCTACTGGAAACCACCTAAATTCTGATTATTGATTGTGTTTCAAGCAATCTGGGAAAACAGAGAATATTTTTATAGTTATAAAAAAGTTCAAAATTATTATTTTAATGTCACAAGTAATATGTGCCAGGCAAAAAGAACCAAGAATAAGATATAAGCCCCATGAAGACAGAAATTTTTGTCTGCTGACTTTAGTTAATGTCTGTATTTGACCCCACATGTATACTTCATATAAGTAGAGGCCATATGTGTTCTTGTTTACAGAGTGCTTTGTACTATGCCTGGTGCATATATACACACATACACCAGTGAATATCTATATAAATGTGTTCACCATAGGATTCTACAATCCATAAAAAATTTGTCCTTTTACTTAGTATATCATAAATATCTTACCACATAAGATGTGTATTTCTACAGACATAAATTTAATGGCTGTATAAGATATAACATAATTTACTAATTTCTTCTTTTTATTCTTTTGCCCTACTTCCATTTTTAAATTTGTTATTATAAAAACAGTTCTTCGAGAAAGACATCACCATTTCATTCTGCACATATAATTATTTTCTAATGATAAAGCCTTAAAAGTAGTCTTGACAGATAAAAGTATATTGGTTCACAAATATAATGCAAATACTCTACTGAAGAATAAATTGAAGCAGTCACTCATTCTTAGCTCTGGATTAAATATAGTTCATTTCATTGTTTTACTTTGAATGCATTGCTGAAATGACTGACTCTAAGGGAAAGTGTGTTTTGATTAAGCGCAGGGTTTGTAATTCTCTTCCACATGCCCATCCTGCAAATGGTATCTTTGTATGAAAAAGAAGCAAGCATAAGGACACATAGACCAGAATAGAGAGGGACCATGGAGTGGGAAAATAGCAAAAGAGGCACTGCTGGAAGACAGAAGATAAACTGTATTTTGTGGTTTTGTGTAAGCCTGCCATTGCCTTCATCTAGACCTGCCAAGTGTGACAGATTTGGACACATTGGAAAAGTTAACGTTTTCAGTGGGAAGTTCTGGGTTTCAGTTCCTTCTGTCTCTTAGTTCAAGTATCATCAGCATCATCATTAGAATCACTAAAGGAGTCAGAGAAAGGTGTGTCCACCTAATTCAAGGGCCTGAGTGCCAGGCAGATTTCTTCCATGGCAGCGTGTTCCATCCTAACGATCTCTTCAGCCTCGTTCCCATCCTCTTCTCCTTAATAAGAAGTTGTCATTGTCTAGCAATGAATATTTATTGCTCAGAGATTTAGCAGATAGTGAATATTTTCAGACATCAAACTAATTTGCATTTGTGCTTGAGAAATTTTTCCCAGGTGGTACAATATTTTATATCCTGTTGTAACTGAGAAAGTTATCACATACATAAGAACACATTTACTTTCATTTTATTTTTCTCCTACAGTATATCCTGTTGTAACTGAGAAAATTATTACATACATAAGAACACATTTGCTTTCATTTTATTTTTCTCCTACAGAGCGTCCTATATTTCTGTAAACGATATTACAGGGTACTTAGAAGAATGAGCTTGCTTGTCACTGAAGTATGCAGCCTCTTAAGTAAAATCCAAGCCCTATTTCATCATCATGTTTATTCTGAGAATAGAACTGAAGAGGACCACATATGGTTGAAATTATAGGGAGGGTTGAGGTGGGCAGAATCTGGCCCAGTGGAATAATCCAATTTGGAAATAATCCATGAAAACTGTTTGGCTGTTTTTGCCATGCCCCTGCTTCCCATTGCCTACTCCCTGCCCCCCTTCCAAATTGCCTATAAATTTAGTGTTGGTGATGAAAATAGGAAGAGAGAACTTTGATTTGCAGTTCACATGAAAGGAAATATACAATGTTTTAGTCCATCTGGGCTGTAATAAGAAAATACTACAAACTATGTAGCTTATAAACAGAAATTTATTTTTCACAGTTCTGGAGTTTGGAAGATTCTGTATCTGGAGGTGCCAGTGTATTTAGTGTCTGGTGAAGGCCACCTTTAACATACGTGTTGCCTCCTCTCTGTGTCCTCATGTGGTGGAATAAGCTACCTAGCTCTCTGAGTTCTCTTTTATAAGGGCCCTCATCTCATCCATGAGGGTTCTACCCTTACTTATGAACTAATTACCTCCCGAAGACTCTACCTCCTAATCCCATCCCCTTAAGGGTTAGGATTCCAGCATTTGCATTTTGAGAGGACATAGGTATTCAGTCCATTGCGCACACCAAATTATGAATTAATTTATTAATATATAATTGTATCCAAAGAAAGCTCTATCAGGAACCCATATTTGTTTGCTGATTTGCTTGTTTAATATGCTTCATTTCCTCAAAACAAAGGGAAGCGTATTTTAGCTTATTTTCCTTTTTAATCTTTTGTTTTGAGAACCCCTGCCATTGATAAAGTAGAAAATTATGTTTTCTTAACTTTTTGTTCATTTATTATACATAAACACATTATTATTAATAATAATATAAATTCAGTGTGTATGTATTTCTCTATAGTGAAGGGGTTGCTTTTTAAGTGAATGTGGCTATAAACTGAGACTTTAAAAACATCTCATTGTCAATAAAAAATACTGATTTAGGAAAGTTCTAGATTCACTGTATAGAACTCACAGAATACACAATAATTGCTAGAGCAGAGAAACTAGTCCTCTTTCAACTTCTAAGAAAAAGTCTGGGAAGAATGTAGATCCCTTCATCTTTATTTAAGTAATCAAAATTGACTCTGTGCTGGGCGCAGTGGCTCGTGTTTGTAATCCCAGCACTTTGGGAGGCCGAGGTGGATGAATTTTCTGAGCTTAGGAGTTCGAGATCAGCCTGGGCAACATGGAGAAACCCCATCTCTACTAAAATACAAAAAGTTAGCCAGGTGTGGTGGCAGGCACCTGTAGTCACAGCTACTCAGGAGACTGAGGAACGAGAATTGCTTGAACCTGGGATGCAGAGGTTGCAGTGAGCCAAGATCACTCCACAGCACTCCACCCTGGGGAACAGAGTGAGACTCTGTCTCCAAAAACAAACAAACAAGCAAAAAATGATTCTGGCATAATGTGGGGCAGATTATTTATTTACAAAATTATTTTTTAGGAAAGAAAAAGTTGATTACCAAGATTCAGCTAGATTCACCATGATCAAGTCATGCAGTCAAACTTCACGTTGTTGTTTGAATGAGTTAATCGGCTGATAGATTACTGGAAAGTCATGGATGTTGTGTATCTGGTTTTTAGCAAGATGTGCATCAGAGTTCCCTATAATATCTTTATCAATGAGTATGAGGGCTGTGAGCTGAGTGGTAATTTTGTTAGGCAGATCTTTGGCTGTTTGTATAATCAACTGTAGCAATGTTATTCATTAATGCCAATTTGATGGAAACTTTGGTCTGGTTCAATATATTTATTAGTAAATTCACAGAGAAGCTTAATAGCATAGTAATACAATTTGAGGTTATTAGAAGCTAGGAGGGTTAGTTCATATCTTGAATAAGAAGGCAGACCCAAGAAATCCACAGAAATCAACTATGGAGAATAACACTTATTTAATTTTTTCAAATTATGGATGTAGAAGAAGAAATGAATTAACTCTGAAAGGCATGAGAGGAAGACATAGGACTAACAGATGGAAGTTCCAGGAAAATATATTTTGGCTTAGTAAAAGAAGTACATTACTAAGATTTATAGTAGTCTGAAACTGAAATTGAGTACTTCAGGAGATACTCAACTGTTGACATAGATAGGTGTCCCAGCAACAATTGGACAAGCCCAGGGACCACTTGATGACATTTTCCACTAGGCATTCAGCATCAGATTCCACAGTGCTCTTGAGGTGGAGGATGAGTAGATAATATATCTCCATTATTTAAAGGAAATATCTCACCTTTGAACTCTTATGGAACTTTAAGTCGTTTAATAATTATTCCTGTGTAATATACAGGAATATACAGGAATTATTCCTATACATTACACAGGAATAATTATTATATATTATATATGTTATATATACACATATATATGGATATCCTATCCCTTTACTTTATACATATATACATATATGTGTGTATATATATCCTATCCCTTTACTTTAAGTTATTTTAATAGAGACTTGTCAGTCATCCTAGGCTTATAGTGCCTAGCATAATATCTTGTACATCAAAAGAGAAATAGTGAATGAATGAATGAATGATTTCTGTAACAATATATTTTCTTCCCTAGGTGCAGGACATCCTAAGTTCTTGAGGATACTGTGTATACCCTGTGTTATAACAGTATGGTGCACACCACACTAGCCCTTCAGGTGTTCTTGTACTCTTCTTGAGTGCTAGTACCCTTGATTTATTATTCTTGTTTGGATATATCCAGTTTACCTTGTTGAACATTATTTACTAGCAGCAATCTGTTAGCCACTAGGAATGTAAAGACACGTCATAATATGACCTTCTGAGTGACAAAAATTGAGGCCTATTTATCTTTGTATCCCAAATGCCTGGTGTACAGCTGGTTCTCATAAAATGTTGAATTGCTCCTGGACCAGACCTTAGAGTTTGGTTTTAAAAGATGAGCCAGAGTTCAGCGATGGGGAAGGGAATTTAATGTGGAGAAAGCAACATGAACCAAGGGGCACAACTTAGTCTTGCTGAGATCAGGTAAAGCATCTCTGTGACTGGGGCATAAGGCATGGCAGGGACGAGGGGGCAAGAAAGAGTGGCACAAAATTGCTTGTAATCACAGCAGGGACTATCAAGTAAGGGCCTTGAGTGTTGTGCCAAACGACTGTGGAAGTTGAATTTAATCTCATGGACATCTCTAGACCATTCTGCTTTAGAGCAACTCTAACCTGTATGAACATCTTCCAGTCGCTGGATCATTTTCTTTAGGGATTGTTGGAGGTGGTGGGGAGAATCTCAGGGGAGCATTCATATGTCAAGCGAAGTGACCTAGACTTGGGATTGACATTGGAGGTTTCACAGTACCAGGTGTTGAAATCACACATTCTTTGGCACAGAAGCTAGCATTATTGTTATTTGTGCATACAGTTTATGTCTCGATTATTCTTTCAGATGTTTAAAGGTCTGGGATAGATGCATTTGGCCAAGGAGTTCTGTTATTGTGTCTGTCCTTTGGAAACTTTACTTTGCAGGGAAGCCTTACTGCTTAGAATGTTCAGAGAATCTGAGTTTATAGGGCAAGTGACAGGTCTCTTTTCTGAGGCAGCTGCCATACTCTCTTAGTCTAAGTGGATTCTTCCTGAAATTTCCTTCCCCAAGTGGCGACTTTTACTGGTTATGCAGTGGGTTAATTTTAAATTGATGCCAGCATTTGCAGCAAAGTTCATTTGGAAAGCTCTCTAATTTAACTCTTCATATGTAATCCTGTCCCCTGATCATGACGGTGATAATTTTCACTGCATCTTTAGATTTAATGTCATTTAAGTAAATTGCTTTTTGTTGTCTTTCTACTTATGGAAGAAAGAGAGAGAGAGAGAGAGAGGGGAGATCGAGAGAGCACTAGTGAGCATCAGGTATGGTTTTTAGGCATGTGGAGTTTCTTCTTAGAAAAGTTGCTGCTTTCAATTGAGTGCACAATGTACATTTAATATACTGAAGAGCTTTGTTTTAGGAGTTAAGCAATCATTTTCCTCTCTGCTGCCACAGTGATTTATACCTTCCTGTTAACCTTTCAATGTCTCCCACTTTGCTGAAGATAATACTCCTTCCCAAGACTAGTAGAGCCCTACAAGGCCTGGATCCTGCTTACATTTTCTGTATCCCTGTTTTATAACCACACTTTGCACTGTCCAGTCTCTGGAACTTGTACTGTTTCTTTCCATCATGACCTTTATGCATACTATTCCTTTATCTGGTGTGAAATGCGTTTTTCTACCTTTTCCCATTACTCACTCCCACCTTTCCTACGGATTTCAATTCAATTAGCATTACCTCCAGGAATCCTAACCTTGTCTGTGTCAAATCCTCTTATAAGCTCAGATATCAGTGACATATTTGTACTGGTTGGCTATAATTTTACATTAATTTTTATGATGATTTTGTTAATACATCTCTCCTCCACTAAAATGTAGAAACCTGTCAATTTTGTTCAGCAAGGGTCTCCATGGTATAGCACTATACTTGGCAGAGAGGAGGTGCTCAAATATTATTTTATAAATGAGTGAATAAGTGATATATTATATTTAAACCCTTTTGGAAACTCATTTCCCAGCTAAGAAGGTATAGGTCAATGGTTTGTCTCACAGTGAATAAATATTACGTTGTCCATGCCAGTACCAAACTGACTGTACTTCTTCCAGAAATTTAAGGACTACTATTAGGCTGAGAGTCACTTTAAGATTTAAGAAGTCAAGTGATAAGGGTGGAAGTGGTGAAGCTCAGAGCCAGATAACCTTAATTTCAAATCCTTGCTCTACAACTTTGCTTATGAGATTTTGTGACCACTGAAATGTATCTTAGTCTCTCCAAGACTCAGTTTCCCTAACACATAAAAATGGAGCAAAAAGCTTCAGTTCAGAAATTTAGTAATGGGCCAGGTGTGGTGGCTCATGCCTACAATCCCAGCACTTTAGGAGGCTGAGGCAGGTGGATGGTTTGAGCCCAAGAGTTCAAGTCCAACCTGGGAGACATGGCAAAACTCTGTCTCTACAAAAAGTAAAAATTAGCCTAGCATCGTGGCATGCTTCTGTAGTCCCAGCTGCTTGGGAAGCTAAGGTGGGAGGATTGCTTGAGCCCAGGAAGTTGAGGCTGCAGTGAGCTGTGTTTGCGCCACTGCTTCTGTCAGCCTGGGTGACAGAGTGAGGTGATCTCAAAAAAAAAAAAAAAGAAAAAAAGAAAAAGAAAATAAATTTAGTAATGTTTATCAAAATTTAAAATATTCCTAATTTTAACTAAGCAATATTACTTGTAGGTGCTATTTTTCAACATGTACAAGGATATTCTTTACAACATTATTAGTAATAATAAAAACTAGAAACTAAATATTCAGAAAACTAGCTAAGTAAATGAAAGAACATTTATTCAGTGGCCACTAAAGAGAATAAAAATGAATTAGTTGTGGGAAATTAGATATGGGAATATGAATTAGATATAGGTAAATGTTCAAGATATAGTGTGAAATAAAATAGTTTCAGAAGGGTATATGCACAAAGAGACATGCATAGAAGCTTTCTGGGAGTTACTCAAAGCACTGGCACTAATGGGTACCTCTGGTAATTTTGATGAGTGGTTCATATATGTGTGCATAGGGATAGAAGTATTTACTTTTCACATTATATTTTTATTTACTGTTTGTATTTTTACCAAAAATATGTAGCACTAATATAATTTTTAAAAAACCTCATAAAATATAATATTACCCTCTTATGTGGTTGTGAGAATTAGATACACTCATGTGCAAAAAATGTCTGGTCCATACTAAGGAGTTAAATTCAGTTGTCCCTTAGTATCCATGGGAGATAGGTTCCAGGACTTCTGACGGATACCAAAATCCAAGGATGCTCAAGTCTCCGACATAAAATGGCATAAAATAGTATTTGCATATAGCTTATGTACATCCTACCATATACTTTAATAATAACAAATACAAGTAAATGCTATGTAAATAGTTGTTGTACTGTATTGTTTAGGAAATAGTGACTAGAAAAAAAAAAAAGCCTGCATTGCACATGTTCAGTAAAGATGCAATTTTTTTTCAAATATGTGTGATCCGTGGTTGGTTAAATTCATGGATGCAGAACCCATGAATATGGAGGGCCGGTTGTAGGCACTTTAAAAGAAAAATGTGGCCATTTTGAATTGCACTTGCAGAGAGCTTCCAGTTTGGAAGCCTCAGAAGTTTCAGCTGCCCCCAGTGTTCTGGTTACTGTTAGCTGTTAAGTCTAAAATTTACCTCTGCATGTCCTAGTCAGCTGGGTTGGCTTCAGCCCTTCTTGCTGGGAGTGAAAAGGGAGAGAGAGTCCCTCATTTACTCCAGGAGGTAAAAAGACTCTAGGCTGAGTCTCTAAAGCCTAGATTAAAGCAAACATGTTTTACATTAAAAATTAGGGAAGTTATATTTTAGGGGGGAATCCCTGGTTACTTTCTTACTAAAGTTGTATAATTTCCTACTTAAAATTAAAACTCGGAAACATGACTTCCCTTGCTGGCAGTAGGGGAAGGTAATGTGAGTTTTCAAAGCAGGTATTGAGCACATTGAAACAGACCAAGTCAAAGCTGCATACGGCTTCGGTATTCATACAATATTCAGGGTCTATATTGCCATGTCAGAGTGAGCAGCCAAATTGTGTGTTTCAGTTTCATGGCTGTCCCCTGAGGAGGAGGCCTAACTTTTAGTCTCTTCAAAGCACAGACCCTCTCCACTACAAAGTGAATGGTCATTCCTTTGCTGCTTGAATCTGGGATTCTTTGTCTTGTACTCAGGGTGTACAGAATTTACCTTTCTTTGGAATCATCCTTTTTTATGGAGTGCTGCAGCTGAACATGACCTGGCTACACATATGCACACTGGGAATTTCCATTTCAAACTAGACCCTCCGTTGAGCTCAGACCATTCTGGAATTATTTGGCAACATCTGAAATATTTTTTTTCCCTACAACCCTTCTAGATTTGATGTTTTCTGGAGAATTGAGAACTGATCTGGTAGCTGTTAGTGGCTACCAAGCCAAGTTCTACATTGCAATCTAAATATATTGTTCTTTGTTGTGTAATGACACTTATTAGAGAATGTGGCAAAAGCTCAAATAAAAATATAGCTTTTTACATTGTTTAACAATCTGAGCTTTTATGTCTTTTTGGTGAGGTCATTGAGTACCAGTCTCATTTTTACTGCCTCTATTTTTGAAAACAGTAAACAGTCATACTTTTATTGTCCTACGTGGTTGCACAAACTGACACATTGCCAAGTGGTTCCGATTGAATGCTTTTCACTTGGCAAACTAAACGTACTAAAAAGAGGTTCACAGTAGAGACTTATGCATGTAGGGGAGCAATTTCTGTGGGCATGTGTATGTACAAACTAAATCTGTGAATTCCAGTAGAGACAGTATCCAGGACTCTAAAAGTAGAACAGACTGATTTATTTGTGACAATGTACTTCAGCTGAACCTCTGTGCTAGTTTGTTGGCAAAACCTAACATACGGCCTTTTAATGAGAGACAGATTAATAATTGCAGATATGAGTAATAAAGCAGAAGGATTGGCTGTGCCATCTTTTACTCTAATAAGGAATTAGACTTAGTTACTGAAGGAGCAGCTGTTTACCAGGTATGGTATACTACTATTTGAAATAGACACTTTGATGCAAAACGGGATGCTTGATGGTATATGGGCTTGAAAAAATGAATATGTGGTATGTGTTTAAATTTTTCAAGCCCTATAACAGTAAACATTTTACACCCCAATGATTATTATTCTATACCAATTGTCATTCAAAAACCTACAAAAGACGCAAGTGACAATGTTTTCTGTCTTGTTGTCCTTTGAGAGAAAAGACCTATGATGGTGCCTCAGTGCAATGAGAAAAAAAATTCTTGACAAAAAGATCAAATAGAAGAAGTGGCACACTTTCTGGAATATATGGCATTATGATTAAAATCGAGTGCAAATTCTTGTCCTCCCCTGTACTAGACACGTTTTTTTGCCTGCTTGAATCCACAGCTCCTTCAACAGAATCAACCTGCCCCTACCTTGGCTCCTAGAACTGGCAGCTCCACTTATCAGGTGACCCATTTCCATTTCTAGCAATGATTAGTTAGTTAGGGATGGAGCCTAATCAAAAGGGAGCTAGCTCATTCATTGGACAGAGGTAAAGCAGAGTATTTCTCTCAAGAATTTGAACAAAGTGGCTCAAAGACTCAAGATATTCAGTGATGAGCACCAAAACTGCAGTGCAGTGTACAAAATGGGCTGTGTAGGTGACCATGCTGATGATATGCAAGATACATATGCACAAGAATGTGAAGGGTAGAGATGGAAGGAGCAGGCAAAGATAAGAACCTGGTGGATAGTATAGAAGCAGAATTGAGAGAGAGCTAGAAGGAGCAACGTCAGGATTGACATTGTCATTCCAGTTTCTCTAAGACCACGCTTGATGTTGTTGTATTCACATAATAACCATCTGTTTACCTAAGCTACTTTGAGTGAACTCTATTTCCTGTAACCAAAAAAGTCTTCATGAGAACACCCCATTTTACAATATAATCCTGTGTGCACAACTACAACTTGGGATCTATTTCTACACTGAAATCTGCCATATGAGATTGTTCTAAGGAAAGCTTCTAAACAACCAAAAAGACTGAACAACCTTCAGTATTAGGGTTTAATAAAAATAGTTAGCATTCTGATATGGGAAATGTATTCCAGATGGAATGTTATTAAGGCTTATCAGTCTAGAGTAAACATGAATATGTTCACCAAATTCTTCAATATCAGAACCAGATGGCACTCAAAAAGGATTAATTTCATTCAAATAAGCAACGCCACTTTACCAACTAGAAAGGGGATAAATGAAACTCATTACCTCAATGTATGGCTTAAGATTCAGATAAATGCATGTGAGAGAGATCCTTAATAGGTGATTGAGATAAATTAGGGAAATTTGAGAAATCTTCTTATACCTTTAAGGGAGACTAGTGAGAAAGATTTTGCCATCTAACAAAACACTTTCTTGATGTTAGTATTCAATTCCACAATAAGCAGTACCGTTTATTCTAGTGTTATCTGTGGGTAGTAGGTATGAATTTGCCCTATGACTCTCAGATGTCTTGTTACATTCTTCTTATGAATCAGATTATTTTCTCAAGAGTCTGGAAATCTTACGTCTTCCTGAAAATTTAGGGAAGGGTCTCTTTAGTTTATCAGAGTTAGAATTGAGATGCATATTTTCCAAATTCATATGTACCATTTCAAGATGGGGGCCTGTTTAGTGTCCAATCTGACCTTGGAACACTGCCCCACTGTGTGACTTTAAATAAGCTTTTTAACTTCTCGGGGCCATGGTGCTAAGGTCAGTCTTTCTGAATTCATCAAAGGTTTCCGAAGATCCTCTCGCCTTTTGAGATTCTGCATGGTAGTAAAACCCACTTCCTCACTATGGAACCCACCAGGGTTTCTGTGTCAGACAATTTTCTTCTGCTTATGGTTGGGGCCACTCCTCAGCTTTAACTAACAAATCCCCTTTCCACTTTGTGATGAGCTGGTCTTTTCTGCCAAAATTGCACTGAAAGACAGAAGCTGCTGCTTCTCTGTAAGGAGAGTTCAACCTGTTCATAAAGATATCTACTTCCCTATAAAATTTTTTTAGAACAAATATTGCTTGAATACATTTAGGACAAAAATAAAACAATAAAAATCAGTCTTAGTTTTGATAGCCAGGTTGAGATTGAACCTTTAGGTTTTCTTACCAAACAGGATTTATCTCTGCTTCATTAATACATAGCATTAATTTGGCATTTTTATTCTCCACATTAAATAGAACACAGGAAGACAAAATAATTTTATTTCAGCAACAAGAAAGTAAAACAGTAGCAGGAAATCTAGAAAAAAAATTCCTTCTAAACAGGAATTAATCTTTTTCATCCTTTTTGGTAATGTTTTTCCTCAATTAGAGTCCTAACCAATAAACATTCAAGTCAACCAAAAGTATTATTTCTGAATGGAAAATAAAAAATAAAAATATTTCACCAAAAACAAAACAACACAGTATAATAACTTATGATTTTTGCCAAATTGATTATCAAATATATTGGACACACTATTTTTTCTCATAATTTATAGGCTGTGAATAGACAGATTTTACCTAAAAGTATATACTATCTGTAAGTAGCTTGAAATAAAATCATTAATGTTTTTGATGTTCTTTTTCCAAAGAACCAAAATATGACCCTGTCGTGGACATTCAAGCCAGTGCTTTCCGTAATACCTAACTATGGCAAGAGTGTTAGAGAGCAACATATTCTTCGTAAGAACATTATTCCATGCAGGAAGCCAGAGTTACCTTCCATAGAAACACAGTTGCTCAAAGAAGAAAAGTTTTCAACTCCCTGGCCAAGCCTTCTTTGAAATGATTCTGATTTTCTGTTACTTATTGTGGTATCTGGGAAAGGCAGATATTTGCTTACTTGTTTCTCAATTTTAAGATTAAGTATTACTATTTTGTTCCTCTTTGGACACAATGGCAGATTTTCTTTCACCAAATATTTATAGAGCCCCGTTATGTTTAAGTCACTGTCAGGCAATTTGTTCTAAATCACATTGCATCTTGCAGGAAAAAAAAAAAATTACTTCTTTTCTTTGAAAATACTAACAATTGCCATTCTGCATATCATCTTGTATATTACCGTCTGCCTTTGCTGAAAGTTCTTTTGGTTTTTATCACTTAATGCCCGGGAGATGGATTTTGTAAAGCCCTACTGCTGAAGCCATTCCTCCACAAGGCCTCTTCTGAACTCTTAAGACTTTTTAATTTATGATGAATTTTAAAATACAATTCTAGATGCTTACTTTTCTGTTTTTGTTACAAAATGCTAGAAAAACAGATATTTTCTGATAGAACAAGTGACAGGGAGAGAGGAAAATGAAAAGGATAAAACCGTTTAAAAATTAAAAACTAAGCCATCAAAATGATGAAAATAGGTTAAATTATATACACATACACTAGCTTACCCCTAAGAAACCAGGAAAGTATGTAAAACAATTTAGAAAAAACTCCATCAGAAATGATTAAAAATGAAAATATTTTTTAAAAAAGAGAACCAATTAATATTTGTAAGGGAGGGAAATTTGCAAGATTTCTTTCTTCTCAAGGTCAATGGTTCTCAAATTTTGAATGTATGAGAATCACCTGGAGGGCTTGTTAAAACAGATTTGCTGGTCCTGCCCCTAGAGTTTCTGGTGTAGCGGCTTTGGGGTGGAACCGAGAATTTGCAGTCTAACAAGATCCCAGATGGTACTGATGCTCTTTGAGAACCACTGTTCTAAGAATAAGAACAGTTAATTTTAGTTCCAGAGTATGACTTTTCACAAGTCATTTGACCTCTTAGCCTCACTTTCTTTATCTGTACAATAGGAATAATACCTAGATGGCTACCTCATTGACAGGGGAGGGCCAATTAATCAATAAATTTGATAACCCTTAACTGCTACCCTTAACTCTGCAGTGATAACCTGTTATACTGATAATTCAAATGCCATTTTATGTTATTTTTATACACAGTGTAGAAATGTTTGTTATTTCCTGTGGTATCATGCGTGTTTGTTGTCAGTGTTTGTCAGCTTTCATGTGGTATTTTTCCCGACTCCCTCTGAACTCAGAAATGAGGAAAGTAATTTGCTCTCTGAATATGCATTTGGGCGATAGTACAGATGTTCATCTATCCAATAAACCAGGTTTTCCTTTTTTTTTTTTTTTTTTGAGTCTTGCTCTATTGCCCAGGCTGGAGTGCAATGGCACGATCTTGGCTCATTGCAACCTCCACCTCCCAGGTTCAAGCGATTTTCCTGCCTCAGCCTCCTGAGCAGCTGGGACTACAGGCATGCACCACCATGCCCAGCTAATTTTTGTATTTTTGGTAGAGACGACGGGGTGTCACCATATTGGCCAAGCTGGTCTCGAACTCCTGACCTCATGATCCACCCACCTCAGCCTCCCAAAGTGCTGAGATTATAGGCATGAGCCACCACGCTCAGCCATGAACCAGGTTCTTTCCAGTTCTGTGAGATGCCAGTATAACCCAGTTGAATTAACCTACATAAAGAAGCAACATAGGCAGTCATAAAAGGTAGTTAGACAGTCTTCATCCCAGTAGCATTCTGGTCACAAGGCTCTTCCCGATGTGAAGACAGATGTGGAACATTTTGGCTAAGGTAAACACACTTCCTGTTTTGCTCAGGACTGTTCTGGTTCATGCCTGTTGGGGCAGAACTATCAACAGTGCCCTTCTTATTTTCAGGGCTGCACCTGCTCAGATAATAAATTTTATATACTTTCTAACTCTAGGCAGTGGACATTGAATATTTCCATTCTCATGAGCAAGTCATGCCTATAATTCAACTTTCTTTGCCTGATGACACTAAATAATGTTTTACCTTACTAAAGTCTCGTGTTCTGATTTCATTTTTACCAAATCATCTTCTGATCCCCACATTCATACTTTGGTATTCTCAGGGCGATGGTAGCTACTGGTGCCAAAGAGTTGCTCAAAAATATGTGTAGAATGAAAGCACAAGGCTCTAGGGACACACGCTCGGGGAACACACAGAGATTTGCTGGGAATATCATAGCAGTATATTTCCATGGGCCCCAGGGCACATTTGCATATCCAGTGGGATCTGTCATTTAGGAAAGATTAAAGAATTTAGTTATCTCTTAATGTTGGAACAGATAGACCAACTTCGGTAGTCTGAGAGAGTATGGAGCTCACTCCTTACTATGTGTTCCAGATGAGATACACAGCATTGACTGGCACCCATGCTCAGAGCAGGCTTCTCCTAAGATAAAGGACACGTCCAAATTGAAGTCCTTTGATCTTTGAGAATAATTAAATAACTAACTAAAGAAAATGTTTTGATAAAATGCTTGCCACAGTACCTCCCTAAATATCTATAAAGACAGAAGGTTCTGATTATAAAACACTTTGGACAAAGCGATAGTAAATATTCTCATATATTTCTGAAAAAAAAAGAAAGCACTGATATCCTTCTGTTGACTTCAGTGTTTCAGGCCCCTTGATCAACCCTGACTAGTTTAAGTCCCTGGGACTTCCAAGTAGATGGTTAGATGTAGCCTTAGACAGTATTATTGCTACAAATGAATTCTAGATTTATTTCACTTAATGATATCTATAGTATTATGTTTAGATATTGTCAAGTATTTTCTATGTGGAAATGGTAGTATTCTCACTGAAACTGTTCATTGTTAATCTGTAAGGTAGACAATTACATATTCTTCTATTAAAAAAATTGAATCTACTATTAATACTGGAAAATAAGAGTTGTTATAAAATAATTTTCCAAATCATGCTTCTTAAGTTAGGAGCATGATTCTTTTTCACTGTAGCCAGGAAAGCACTATTTCACTTATAAGTAGTAGTAGAATAAACAGAACCATAAAATGTTGGAGAGCATCAAACTTTTATTGTTGTACTTTATTGAGTTGCTATAGATAATTTTGTTCCTATTTAAAAGTATTGGCCTGGTGAGGTGGCTCACGCTTGTAATCCCAGTACTTTGAGAGGCTGAGGCAGGCAGATCATCTGAGGTCAGGAGTTTGAGACCAGCCTGGTCAACATGGTGAAACCCCGGCTCTACTAAAAATACAAAAAATATTAGCTGGGCATGGTGGCAGGCCTCTGTAATCCCAGCTACTCAGGAGGCTGAGGCAGGAGAATCTTTTTTTATTATTATACTTTAACTTCTAGGGTACATGTGCACAACGTGCAGGTTTGTTGCATATGTATACTATGCAACCATAAAAAATGATGAGTTCATGTCCTTTGTAGGGACATGGATGAAGCAGGAAACCATCATTCTCAGCAAACTATCGCAAGGACAAAAAACCAGACACTGCATATTCTCAGTCATAGGTGGGAATTGAACAAGGAGAATCTCTTTAACCTGGGAGAAGGAGGTTGCAGTGAACCAAGATCGTGCTACTGTACTCCAGCCTGGGTGAATTTATTTCACTTAATGATTTCTATTATAGTATTATGTTTAGATATTGTTAAGTATTTTCTATGTGGAAATGGTAGTATTCTCACTGAAACTGTTCATTGTTAATCTGTAAGGTAGACTCTGCCTTAAAAAAATAAAAATGATAAGTCAAAATTAGCCAAGTTTGGTGGCACACCTGTAATCTGAGCTACTCAGGAGACTGAGGCAGGAGGATCTCTTAAACCTGGGAGGAGGAGGCTGCAGTGAGTCAAGATCATGCCACTGCACTCCAGCCTGGGAGACAAAGGGAGACTATCTCCAGAAAAAAAAAAAAAGTATTTTTCATACAGTTTTAACATAGGTCCTTCACAGCTGCTGTGAAAATTCTAGAATGTAGTCCTAAAGTTTAAATATTTACATTTGTAATTAGACAAATTGGTTTTTATTATACAATAATTTTTGAATTTTTTTATTTTGCTATGTTTAGACCTAAAGTTAAATGGTAAAGTCAACAGGAATATAGTAAGCTTAAGATAACCAATGGATAAAAATCTAATTAAAGAATTTGAGGTTATAACAACTAAAAAATCTTTTTGGAAAATAACTATGATTTTGAAAACATGATAAACAATATTAGAACATTGGAGTTTGGCCAGCTGCTCTGTAGAAGTAAATTAAAATAGAAGTTCTGTTCTTAGCTAAATATCAGTTCACACCCTTCTCTAACCTTGCAAAAAGAAACTGGTTCTTAAATAGCATCTGTAACCCAGAAACCAGAAGTAAATAATAGAAGGATTGGAACATATGAAAACAATGCAGGACCAAGCCAGATTTCATGATTTTATTTTCTAAAAAAGTAAAAAATAACTAGCAGAAGAACAATTTTAACACCTTCTGACCCTAAGTAGCACACTAACAAGTGTATACAAAAGTTCAAATTGGGGTTTCCCAGGTATTTCTTTTATAATGGAGCCTGCTTAAGGAGGTTATGAAAAACACAGTTAGCCAAACGGCTAAATAGAGGCATTAGGCATTTAGGGTTTTTTGCACATTTAAATAATGTGTGAAATTATTTCCAATTTTAAAAATGTCTTTACACTTTCCTTGTGCTGAGAGTGAGGATGAGGTCTCGGTGCACCCCCCTCAACGCTGGACAGATCTGCAGTGGAGAAACAAGGAGCTAAGGGTGAAATCCTTGCATCATTTCTATTTCTCCGTAATGAAGTGGTTTGAGTGAGTGGGCTGAGGAAGAGGTTACAAGAAAGCATGTAACATAGTGGTTGAAAGCTTGAACCAGATCGACCTGAGTTGGCATTCCAGCTCCAAGATTTTCTGGTGGTGTAACCTCAGGCAGGTTGTTTTACATGTGGGAGACTCAGCTGTCCAGTTGTAAAGTGGGGTAATAGTGCCCACCTTTATAGGGCCAATATGGGAGTAAATCCAATTATTCTTGCAAAACATGTAACAGAACTTCCGGCATATGGCAACTTCCAATAAATATTGGCTATCAGTAACTGAAGACCCAAGGAAGGTACAGAATGTGTTTCTAAGGCACACGGCCCACATGGCTCCTGGCCTTTCACATCTGAGCAGGTATTAATTTAGATGCGATCACAAGCATTTCTAGTTATATATTAAAGACTCTCCCTTGCTAGGCGCATCATAGGTACCCAATATATTCTGCAGAATGAGTGGACTGTGGTTTAACTGTTAAAAGAAAAAATAGATATTACCTTTGCCCATCTCAGATAGTATCCTCCAGTGCTCAAGAACATTCATTGGCTCTCAGTTGCCTACTCTGATAGACCCAACATATCCAAATTGAATTACTACTTTCCTCTCAGCATTTCTATGTTTTTTATAGACATACCTTTGTTTGTGAGATCCAGTCTTCTCAACTAGCTCTTTCTTATCAATTCTGCTTGAGAAAAATATTACTAATTCTTCAAAATTACTTTCAGATGCCCCTTCCTACCCGGTAGCCTTGGTAGCCTCATAGCATTATGTATTTTGAATATGTCTTCTCTTACTGTCCTTGTACAAAGTCAGTTATTTTATATATTTTTGTCTCATCAGTAGTTCTGAAGGTCAGGAACTCTCTCTTTCAAATTATGCCTCTTTAATGTCTAGAAATGTTTTCACATGATAAATGTTTTGTATTTATGTATCTAATTGAAGAAATACCTCCAGATCAGACAAAATCCTGCAGGGACCTGTAAAATATCAAAAGGACTGTCACCTTGAACACCAAGAGGGGCCTCCTCTGTGTAGCCTGGATGGAAAATGCCTAAACATCCTTGGACAGTAAGAGAAGACATATTTAAAATACATAATGCTACGAGGCTACAAAGGAAGAAAACTCCCTACTTCAAGGAGTAAAAGGCTTGGACAATACAAGTATTGACCTTTTAGGGAGCTAAGGAGAAGATTCTGGACCAGAATGGACCTAGGCTTGACGTGGATCTCTTCTAAAAGAATAATAAATGAAGAGTTTTTATCTTTTCTAAAAGATGGGTTGAATGGAATTCTTCCATTTGTAGTAGTTCTTGTAAGCTTCATTAATTTTGTGACATCTTTTGAGAATTTACCATATGCCACTCTTTGAGCTGGGTGCTTACTATGTATTTATTCTTTTAACCCTCATAACAACCTCATGAAGTAGGTCCTATTATGATCCCTGTTTTGAGGACAAAGAAACTGAGTCTCATGTGTAGCCCAAGTTCACTGAGCTAGTCATTGGCAAAGTTAGAATCTGAAATGAAATCTGCCTGATGTCAGAACCATGTTGTTCATTCATAGGCTGATATTTTTAAGGCTCTACCCCAAGACAATAGTCATGTTGTCATGGCACAGGCAGCCTGTGGAGCTAGCTCATTTGCTCCAATCAGGGAAAAAAAAAAAAAAAAAAAGCCAAACCACCTCCTTGCTTCTTTCAGAGAATCATTGAATATCAGAGTTGGGAGAGAGTTAGCAAACATTTATTCACGTAATTTGAAAAGGAAAGATAATCACACGATTTAAGATGAGGAAGCTCATCTTAATTTAAGCCAAGGGAGGTAAAGTAATACCCTGCTTTAAGTCAGTGAATTAGTAGCAGAATTGGAATCCGAACTCTGGTCTCCTTATATTACCCTAGTGCTAATTCCTCCTAAGGCAGGAATAAACAGCTTTACAGATTAGTCTTGCAAACCCAAACCTATAAAGTGACAGCACATGTCACAATTCACATAACAGATGTTGTTTTAGATTGCAATTGTTGTCAACTACCCTTTCTGCCAGATTCTCTCTCTCTCTTCTTTTTTTTTTTTTTTAGATCATCAGAGCCCATCTGACAACCTGTAGAACTTCAGAGGCAGAGAAAAGAATTATTTTTCCCTGTCCTGTGCTGTCCTTAAACCTGAGAAGGTCATGCCTGACCTAGTGAAAACACCCTTAAAAAAATCAACCATCCAGTAGTCCAAAGCCAATTTCAAAACTGCTTTATTTGCATAAGCAATATTCAGAACCCTGGATCCCAAAGATCCACTTCATTGCCAGTGGAGAATGGTTTTTTTGCCCTCTATGCTGGAACAATTAAAAAAAAAAAAAAAAAGATGGATAATACAGCAGTCTGACTTGAAACAAAAAGACTGCTGAATAAGGTGGGAGGCCCCCCGAACTGAAATTCAAATAGAATAATAGCATGGATTGTGATGAGGAAGACAAGGGAAGTTGTCGTGTATATAAATGACTGGGTTGGAAATTCTCTAATGAGCACATACAGGATAAAAGACAGGAGGCTGGGAGAAGAGCCCAATAACCAAGACAAGTGTCAGAATCCTGTAGAATATGTCAAAGACTGAAAATGCCAAAGATGAGAAAAGTTTATAAGTATGTTCAGAACAAGAAGATAGAAGGTGATTGGATGAGTCAACCAAAAGTCCCTCTGGGATAAAAAGTCATACTTTGTCTTCCCCCAACACATAACAGTTTCTCTATCAATGGAAATAAATATTAGATTGGATAGGGTATAATACTAGTGAGAAGAAGCTGAAGCCCAAAGATATGAGGAAATTTTAAACCACTACATTGGTGCAGTAAATTCAATTCAGCAGTTACTGTAGTACCCTGACATTTTCCTAGGTACCAGCAATGATGTCCATTTCGAGATGAGTAAGATACAATCCCTGCCCTCAAGGCTCCCAGTCTAGGGGTAAAACAAACATTAGATCAGTTAATTATGTAACACTGAGATAAATGCAATGCTATGTTGATCTTTGTTACTTTATAGAGCTATGAAGAATGGGAGAGGAGCAGGAAGATTGTAATTGACCAAAGGTCGATATAATTTTTGAAAAGAAGCTCAATCCCCCAATTTTTAGATTAATTAGATAGGTGGGATGATGCCAATCATGAGGAAAAATCTAGAATCAATTAGTGAAAATATAGTGAACACTAAGACAGGTTGCAGGTGATCACTAAGAATCATCCTGAGTTTACTAAGACAGATTATACCAAAGTGATTTAATTTCCCTCTTGGAAAAAGTGAATTAGATTTAGAGGGAGGCTGGAGACCCAGAATAGACATACTGGATTTCCGTGAATGTTTCACTAGGTCTTCAATGGCATGCTTGTGAATAATAAGAATTGATATGGTGCTAATACATTGAGATGGACTTGGAAATGCCCCTTAATTGGTAGATACCAGTTAGAAGGACGGCTTCTTGGTGGGGGATTGTAGGCCTCTTAGCCTTAGTGTAAATGTGTTCACCCTTTCTTTCCTGACTTGGATGATGTATCAGTGAGAGACCCCACAGGACATAGACAGCTGACTTAAGCAGGGAAATTTGAGGAGAGTTTATTAAAAGAACTCTTTACATGTGGGCATGTTTTAAAGGAACTGATAAGGAATAATGCAGAGTCTCAGGTCTCTTTGCCACCACTGGCCTATTGAGAAAAGATCCGTCCCTGAAACAGCTATGAAGCCAGAGCAGTCAGCAGCAGACTCTTGCCCTGGCCAGGGTGTAGGATCACCATTTCCTGGCATTGCTCTTGTGGACCTCATGATTTTCCCTGCTATGGTGTATGTGCAGGTGCCTACCTACTTCTCCATGTCCTTCCTCCTCCCTGGACTCATCATCTGTACAGAGACCTAAAGAAATTGTTTTCTCTTCTGTGGACAGCAGTCATTTTACTGTGTCGCTTTGTTGCTTCTGAAGACCTTCATTAGATAGATCTTTCCTGATGTAATCCATCATGGCATGGGCAGTTTCATTCCCCGTAGTGCTGGTGAGCATTTGGCAAGGTCTCTTTTCATATACCTGTGAACAAGGAGTATGGGCCGGATGCCAAGACTTAAATGGACCTGGAAATGCTAATTAATTGGTAGATATCAATAGATATACTCCTAGAGAAGTAGGACTGGAAACAGAACAGTTGCATTTGCAGGAAGATATTATTTGACTTCTTATATTGCCTTCTACCATTTTCCTGGTTAATTTTTAAAAACTCTTCTTACTGCTTTGGTAAATAAATTATTCTTAGACCAATAATGCTCAGAGTGTGGAGTAATTATCCCTAACAAATGTAACAAATGAGTTTTGAATTTTGTTCTATTTTGTTGATGTTGTCATGTTTTGTTTCTTTTGCAAGCAATAGCATCTTTCTTGGCCCAATGTTCAAATCACCTTTTTCTTATTTGAGGACGTATAAACACACAATCAATAAAATTTCCCAAGAAGAAACAACACAAATATTTTAAAAATATATCATAGATACTTTACAGAAAATGTAATTTAAGACTTATTAGTTATTTGATTAGATTTTCATTTATTTATGTGGCAAACTGAAATTAAGAAAACCAAGCATTTGAACTGAATGTAGGAATATTCCCTTTCTTCCTTTTTTACCATTTATATTGTCAAGGTGAATCCAAGATAACGGTTTGTTGCAGGTAGCCTGAAATTTCAATATCATTTCTGAGTTCACCCTCATGTCTAGGGGGATATGCAGAATAGATCACATTTATTTATAGAACATTCAGTAGTTCTTTCTCACACACACACACACACACACTCTCCCTCCTTCTCCCAATTCCCACTGCTGTGGGGTCTCTATTTCAAAGAATCCAAAGTCCCCATTTTAATTGCTCTTTACCTCAAAATGCCTTAAGGGATCCTTAGAAAGATGAAACACAGTAAGGTTTTTGTTTTCTTTCCTAACTTTTAAACTTATATATTTTCAAATTACTGAAAAAAAAGACTACATTTTAGCATGTTTGTAATGAAAACCTTCTTAACATAAAAAATTATCCTACTATCCTTTTAAAAGAGATTGATACCTTGTCATAATTTTTCCATTTTGTAGCTGTTTTATAGTCACTTATTGGAAAAAATGTCTGCGAGCTCATCAGCTGCTTGAGGTTACCTTATCATTTTTTTTTTCTACAACTGAGATTGTATCTTTTAACTGCAAACTTCACAGTGGAAACGTTTTCCTTTGTGAATACTGGGACTACATTCCTGAGCCTTTGGACATACCAATTCAGACTGCTGCTGCCTTTCCTCCTCTAGAAAGTCAGCCAAGCATAACACCAAGAGGTGATTAGAATTTTACTGCCCCTGATTCACAGGCCTTCACTTTTCGTCTTCTCCCTAGCTTTCCTTTGCTTAGCAACAGGAATGTGGCAAGCGCTGTATTGCCAACAGATTTCTCTTTTGCTCTCCTATTGGAAAGAACTTAAGGATATAAGACAGCCCATAAGACATCACACATTTTACTAAATTGGAATTCTTTTACTCTGAATATGAGAGGCTTCCTCTGGCCACAAGATTTTCACAATATTTCTGGTTGAAACAGACTTAATCATATAACAACATCTGGGTCCCTGTTATCTAGTGAATGTAGCAGAATGTCAGCAGCCAGCGAAGTGCCAATGCATCTTTCAACTACAACTCTGTCCCCTTTCCCCCAAATCCTGGTACTATTTTTACAAATTTAAGTAATCTAGATCAGGAATTAAGGCCCTCCTTGCAGTAGTTAAAAGGAATTTAGAGATGTGCACACTATCTTCCTTACTATGTTAATACTGAAGATTTTGTAAATTCAGTGTGTCAATTCAGTAATTCTCTTATTTGAGCAAGGTGTTGTGTTAGACACCAGGCATGTAGCAAGATGAATGAGATGCAGTCCCTACCTTTGAGGAGTGGAACAGACATGTATATAATTTATTGATATAATCTTAAGCAGAATATTATATATATATATGTATACACACACACATATGTATATATGTATATATATGTTTGCCAATATTTGACCTGAAAGTGTAACAACTTCATATGATACAACCTAGCCAAAAGTGCTCTCATTGTGTTAAGAGAACACTGAGACTGAGGACCTTAACTGTAACTGTTGGAATTCGAGAAGGCTTCGTGGGAAGCATATCATTTTAGTAAGGCTTCATAATATGGGTGGAACTGGATTCCCCTTAAACCAACCTCCTTCTGTACTAGACAGTAGGAAGCTTGATCAAAGAAATGAAGAGCAAAATCTAGGAGTTATACTTAGATAATAGCAAATAATCCATAATGGCTTGAGTAAATAATTCATGGGTGGGGCAAGGGAGGACAAATATGACTGAGACAGTACATAGGTATCAGACTGCATTGAATTATTAGGCCATAGAGAAGCCTCAAAGGTTTTGAGGAAAGGAGCAGCAAATTCGCAGCTATGCACCTACCATTCCACTGTCCTTGAGATTTGCACTTGCTGCTCTCCAAGATGGGATGACTTTTTCTGACCCAGAAAGTTAACAGACAAATTTGACATTATCTTATAACAGCCATTTTGAAACAAATATCAACATTTATAAAGGGGTCCAAAGTGAGGTGGAAAAGGAACTGATAAAAAGTTGTTTTGATAGAAAATGAAACTGAAAAGAAATGGGAGCAGAGGTTATAAACCCACATGCCTGCAGGATCCAGACACGTAGCATAGGTAGACAGATAGTGCTCTGCAAACTCTGGCCCAAATCCAGCCCACCTCCTGTTTTTGTAAATGAAGTTTTATTGGAACACAGGCCTATTTTTTTCGCATGTTGTCTGTGACTGCTTCCATGCTGCACTGCAATAGCAGAGTTGAGTAGTATAGACACTGACAGTATGGCCAGGTAAGCCCAAAGTGTTTACTTTCCAGCCCTTTGCAGAATATTTCTAACCCCTGGCATTAAACAGCAGCAGAGAAAAACAACAACAACAACAACAACAACAAACAATGGGGTGATTTATCTATCATTTTTCAACTTTTCTGACAGATGTTGATACAGGAAAACATTTCCAACAATGAAACAGTAGTAGAAAGAAACATGATGATAAATGTCAACTAGCAAACCCTTGGCCTCAGACTCAGGCATGAATAGGAGAATTGGGGATTGTGGCGAATTGGAGAGTTCTTGTTCACTGCTATTCAGCCCCTTATTGATGCCCTGTAGCCAAATCTTCCCAGTTTTCAGAAGAACATGTACCTTGGGAAAGGTATGTTACATCTTCCAGTCTGTAAACACTGGCAGCTAACAAAATGAAACATTTTTAAACCTTGGGGACCCAAAAGCAACATTTCTATGCTCTGGATTTGTTTCATGACCATGCATTTGTGGATTCTGGATTTGGGACCAAGACATAATTTGAAAAGAGAAGGGAAAAGATGTGGGAAGGTAAATTGTACAAGAAGATGAATGGAGTATTAAATATATGGTTCTCACGTGGCTGATAATATTGTGAAAGAGATAAGAATAGTAGTCAAAAAGATGAAAAAAATCCTGCTTCTTCCTATAGGTCAACTTTGTGTGTTAGAGCTCAATTAGTTTTTGGTGCACTGGGAAAATGATTCAAGCATACTGACAATTTTTATTATTATGTTTACTGAACCAATTTTCCCTCCATACTCATCGTTACTCGAAAATGCAAGAGAAGAAAGGAATTAATTGTGCATCTGAAACTTAGATATCTATTTAAATAAGAAAATAAAGGAGATTAAAGAATTACACGAGCAAACCACATTTCTTGGTCCTTTTCATATGCATTTGAGGAGAAGGAAATATTCAAGGAAAAAATTCAGAGTAAACATTACTTTCCATGAGATATTAAGTTTAAATAAATATCCAGCAAAATTTACACCCTTAACAATTGAATATATACAACAAAAATTGTTTGCCTTTTCAGCTAATTACCCTGAGGACAGGACCTTGTTGAACTTGTTTATTCCCAAATCCTCAGGGGCCAGTATAGTGCATCCCCATAGAAGGCACCTGCTAAATTTATAGAATGAATGATACATGAATGAATGAGCAAATAGAGCTCCACCTATATCCCATATTGCTGCATCTTATCTTTCATTTCTGGCCTCTAAAATTTGCTCTGATGGCATCCTTTTCTCTCCCTTCTATTTCTCTTGTCTTCCTCTTCCATTCTTTTAAAAACTAAATTGATCTTTTCCTACTTTTGGCCAAGTCATTTACTGATTTCCATTTTCTACCTGTGCATGAAGTTCACTTCGGTTTGGACATTTTCTCAACTTTCTTATGTAATCTTCAGTTTGTGTCTGCCTGCTTACATTCCTATAACTTGAATTACCATGTCTGTTAACAACAACAATCAAGGTAACGGCAAAGTGGTAGGGGAAATGTTAAACAACAATCATAAAAGGGAGTAAATGAACCCTTAGGTAGAAAGTTAGAAGGAATGAATTTATCTATGGCTGTTGAAAAACTAAACTACTTACATGGTTAAGCTTTAAGGGTTGCTCCTGAAAATGTTCTCAGGCTGCCCAGGACAGTTATTGACCTATAGGGCACACTCAATAAATATTAATTATCTGCTCAATGTGGTATGAGAAAGTCAGGATCAAATATCCATACATCCAGATCTTCCGGAGATAAGATGGATTGTAATATCTATGTTTCTTCTAGGTCTTGTTTCAAGTACATATCAAAACATTGGTAATATTTGGGCTGGAAGAAAATAGTTTGCATATTATTATTAATGTTTTATTTAAAAATCGCTTTTAGACCTGCAATTCAAAATGGTCTGTGCATTTGTAACCATGATATTATATCCAACTTCACATTTTCTCATCTAAGTACATTTGCAATTGTCAAAAGTGGTCAGCAGTAAAATCAGGTTTGTACAACGGGTTAAAATTAACAGATAGAATCCATTTAGTTCGTTCTCTTAATTTTTACGATGAGAAAACTCTGATAACAGAAATGGTCTCTATGGCAAACTTTATTGAACTGCATTTATGTATTTAGAGAAGTGCTAACTGAAATAGTGCAATTTAAAGTTTCATATAAAAGTGCAGGTAAAATTTTAAAGTTTATTCTCTATTGCAACTACAATATAACAAATTCTATGTCATGTAGATGGCTACATAGAAATGACCAAAAAAAAAAAAAAAACCACACAACTAATGATCATTACAACTAAGGTAAAATGCTTTAATTACATTATATCAAATAAAATGTATTCTTCTTATAAACAGCATCCCCCATATTCTAAAGATGTTGTAAATGTTAATTGGCCTGAGAAGTTGGTAATTGAGTAGCCAAGACCCTGGTCAGATTACAGACAAAATTAAATACAACCAAAGGTGAAATTTTATCTGGCTCATGGAGATTAAAAGCAATATAAGATTTAATGCAAATTTATTATTTATAAAATTTTTTAAAACATGATAAATTTTTTAAGAGGTGAGGAAGACAGTTAATGCTGTATTTTAAATAGCAGCCATGGTTAACATACGTTTTAAAATCATTCTCTACAAAAAACTAGGGGCAAACAAATTTTAGTTTAAAGAGTTGTAATATATGCTTTGGAAGAATAGCTTATAAGAAAATGTTAGTAATGGGCTCATCCCCATGGACCCAAATCAGTCGACATTATGCAGTGCATATATTGTAGAATTATCAACATTAGAAAATGCGCTGAATGTTAACTTGAAAAGTTTTTACATACAGAACATGTGAGAACATGTAAATGTCATAGGAATTTTTAAAATATGTAGAAAATATAAATCTGGAAACTGTTATTTCTTATATGCTGTTTATAAATGGCTATATATGTTGTTCCTACGCTCTTGACTATTTAAATAAATGAAATTTAATTGATATCTTTTAATCAGATATATTTTAGGTGATATTTTGAATTCTAATAGTGTTAGACTCAGGTTTTGTAATTTTATTTGTGAAACAATTCAACTTTCTCTAGAAAGGAGACAGAACATAAATGAAAAAATATGACCATTTATTAATGCAATCGCAAGTAGCAGCATATTATAAATTGTTATCTTTAACAAAGGACTCTATACATTTTTTTCTTTCAACAGTAGTGATTGAGCATCTAGTATGTGTGAGGCACTGTTCCAGTGTTTTTGCAGACCAGTGAACATGACAAACACTGCTATCATTGTGAAGTGTACATTCTAATAGCCAGGCATATTTGTCATCTTTGTATTTCAGGTGACAGATTTGTAATTCTGAACTCTAAAATGTCACATTGTGCTTAAGCGCATTTAAAAGCATAAGTAATATCTTATTTTAGATGGTGCTTCATAGCTTAGAACATATCCACATGCATTTATGTAATTCTTATTATCTAGAGTACTTTGTTTATTAGAGGAGAAAACTGAGACCCTGGAAGGCTTCCTGACATCCATGAGCCTACAGGTACTGAATGGAAAAGCGAGGCTTGTCCCTCTCATTCCAGGGCTGCTGTGGTTTAACTCCCCAAGCTACCCTAAACAGCCTTTTGGCAAAAGATCAGTTTATTCAATATACCTTGGGAGAAGGCAGATATCTAAATTTATCTTGCTTTTGGCAAGAAAATGAATATTTGATGGCGTAAAAATGATCACAGTTTGAGAAATACTAGGAAACCCTCTATGAGAAACTAATGTTTAGCAGCATATCAATTTATGACATTTGAAAGAACTAAGAGTGAATGATTGCTTGAAACCTAAATTGGACTGCTGATCATAGAACAAGTTTAACCCATGGGAAAGTGGGAAGAATGTTTCAGAGTGATGGAATAACCTGTCATGCAAAGGCAAAGACCTTTCATGGAGACTGGTGAATTCCCTAAAGCAGTCTCAGACTTTGATGGATGATTTTTGTCAGCTGTTTTCTCTCTGAATGTGTTGTGTCTCCCAACTTACTACCAAAGCAAGGAGGTTCGCTGGAATTCACTTTTCCAAAAGCGGTCAGGGACACACCATCCTTTATCTCTAGAAGTTTGTACCTTTTTCAGCTTAGAAAAGCACTTGCCTTTCTATTTCTGACAAGTGACCGTGCAAAACTCCATCTACGACGAAATGGAATTGTGCAAGAGTAATGAAGGGATGGGAAATGCATCTCCTTTGACAGGCCATGCAAGCCCCTTTACTCACATTATTACAGTGATAGTTGTAAGAGAAGGAGGAAGTAGAAGAACTGGTATTGAGCTCCTAGTGTATGTAAAGCCGTCTCTATGCCTTCCAGTCCTACACCTTTGTTAGTAGTATTACTGTTATTCCTATTTTATAGATGAGAAAGTTGAGGTGCTGGGAGAATATAGAACTGGAGGTTTTAACTGCAATGTTTTCCCTTCCTTTTTATGTTATTGTGTATTGCTTCCTGCCCAGTTCTATGGACAGATTTTACTTCCTGAATGTTTATTGTGATAATATGTCTTAAATAAGGGATAGTTTTTCTGACCGCTTCACTGATACACATGAACCCATGTGTTCCACCTTTTATAATAGATTTCCTATAGTAACACATGGTAGACAAATTGCATTACTTCCTTTTCCTATTTTAATATAGAGTCGTGTTATATTTTCCTTTAAGCCAGACCAGGCACCTGTTTCATAAATTGGCAAGGACATCTGCAAGTTGCGTCTTTACTCTGGCAGAATCAAAGCCTTGGCAGGAAGTTGTAAATTGCTCTTTCTCTACAAGGTGTCAATCCTCTTAAAAGCATTTTTTAGCCACTGACTCTTTGTAGGCATGGATTGACCTACAAGAGGAAATACCACTTGGAAGGATATGTGTAATTCATTTCCATTTGGAACAGCTAATTGTATCTGCCAGGCACCCAGCTGAATGTGCAGTGTTCCTTTATATCTGCTTATTTTAAATTAAATTATGATTAAAGTCATTAAAGACCTTCATATTAGAAGTGATCAAATGGTAATTGAATAAAGTTCAACTTATATGCAGAAATCTTTAGGAACACAGAAAAAAAAATTACAATTTTCTGCCATATAAGCTAAAAGGTTTTTGTTTGTTTGTTTGTTTTTACCCGTAAAGTTCTTAGGAACTCACTCTTTGGGAAGAGGTAACATAATAGCTAATTAGTATACTTCTGATACAGAATTCTGATAAGAATCAACCTCTGGCTCTTAAATACTTGGAATAAAAGACATAACTCTACTCAAAATATGTGTGGAAGTTTTGTGGTTCACAAATGCAACAGCTTCTCCTAGATCTTGAGTTTATCAGCTACCGAATGCTGAAAGTTCTTTCCAGTCCTGTTAGATATTGGCCATAAACATGAGACATTGATATAATCATAATTTACTGCTGCTATTAATAAATGAAGACTCAAGCAATAAGTAGCATATTATTTGCATATTTATGTTGCATATAATATACAGTATATTGCATACTATTACATATATATGTTATTAGTCTACTGTAATTCATGTGTCTGTATGCGCACATGCATGGGCGTCTTCTCTTTTGAGGAAAACTCCAGGTATGTCAGATCAGACCATATACTGGCACAATGAGCCCCACAGATGACAGAAGCAAAACAAAAACAAAAGCAAAAAACAAAGTCTAGAATCTGAGTGCTCTGTTGTATAGTATTTATCATCTAATGAAGTAGGAATTGCAAGTCTTCAGGTGATGACACTTTTGTTATTTGGAATAAATGTCATTGATTTTTTAAATGTCTTTACTATAAATTAATACCAACACATACATAGATACTTACCAAACACTTGGTGCTTATTTTTAAGCTCAAATATAAAATACATGTTTATTATAATAGAGAGCACAAAGTTACGTTACTAGAAAATTATTTTATAAACTTTATCAAATTCTTCAGAAAACAGATAAACTCTATTTCATTTGAGCAGAGACTCCTTACTTTATTGCATTGATGATAATGTGAAAGAAAAAAATAATCCTTAGTAAGTTCTATTCTTTTTTGCATGAAGTAACGACAGTTTGGATTAGCATTCTCTCAACTCTCTACATAACAATTGCCCTTATTGACTTGAACATTTCTTATAGTAGTGTAGTGTTAGGAAAAACATGAAATTTTGAACCAGATAGACCAGAGTTTAAATCTAAATCCAACCTCTTAGCTGCTTTATATTGAATAGTTCTGAATGACAGGTTCTTCATTCTTTAAACGGAAATAGAAATGTACTGTAATGTTATCTTCAAGGTTAAAAATAAAACATATTAAGCTCCTGGCGTAAGGTCTGGAATAAAGTAAAAGCTTGAAACTGGCAATCACTGTTGTTTGGATTGGAAGCAAGAAAAAACAGAGGAGGGGAATGATTTTGATAAAATGAAAGGCATTCTGGCAGGAGATGAGCCATGTGTGATTATCAAACCAACCCACCAGTGAGACCCATTCATAATTAAAATCATTGGCAGAGATTTTTACAGTCCCTCTACACCAGTTGAGTATATTTCACTTGCAAAATATTGCCCTTTTTAAGTTTTCAATTCATCAGAGAGTTACAGTTGTCAATATTAGTATGGCAAAACAGGGAAACTATAGAAATCATGAAAGTATTCTCATTTAGATTTGTGCAGGAAACAGCACTGTATTGCTCATGAAGATAAAAAGGCAAATCAGTCATTTCAGAAATTAATTCACCTAATCAGTCCACCATTTTTTGGAAAGGAAGAACTACTTCACCAAATGTTACCAGAGGTAGAAAACTACAAGTCAAGATCAGTGTTATTCCTTGTAAACCTTCTGTGCTGATGAAGTTCCAATGTAGCTGTTTTATAAGGTTGATTTTATAAGATTACAAGTTTCCCTTCCCTGGCTTAATTTGGGAAAAAGAACTCATCTTTTCCCCCAATAGACCTCTCCTTTTACCACAAAGTATCCAGTCTGATTTTGAGATTAAAGAGTTTTATTTAACCTCTGAGTTGGATGTTACATATTTCATTCATCTCCAAGCCAATTATGTTCCAATTCTACTTTCTGAATCCAATCAGTGAGTCTCAGAGAAGTCAAGGTTGACCAGAGAAGGGGAAGAATTTTGACTTTCCTCTGCTGTATTGTACTTCATGTTCACTTTGAAGCCTTCAGAACCATTGCTTTGACTCGTTATTATCAGACAGGTGCAGAGGAGGCCAGAACATAGACGTGCCCATCAGGATGGAAAGACTTTAGAGTTTTGCATCCCTTTAATCTTTGTAAATGCAAAATATGTTGTGTCAAAGAGACGTTAAGATCTTATACTATTATCATCAAAAGATTCGAAGTTATTTTTCTTCTCAAAAGGAATCTGTGATATCAACAGTCGCATATTGTTTTTGTTTTGTAAATCAAACAGCTTGGAAGAAAAAATTTGCCATGTTTTTTGAAAGAACAGCACAAACTATGATCATTATGGATAAATCTGATAGTTCATCCTCATGAACTTTTAATGTTTCAACTGAGTGGCAGTTGCAAATAAAAGCAATGTAAGATCAAAAGTGTTTAGTATTACACACACACACACACACACACACACACGCACTATATTCAAGATTTTACCATTTGGATTGGAATAGATTGTTTAAAGAAATTTTATAGTTGAAGCATTGATTAACTTTTCCAAGTGTTTCTTTTGATTTACAAGCTTATAACTATTCTAACATAATTTTCCTAGAAAAATTTAGCTCTTTTTGTATTTTGTACACCTATAAAGTGCTCTAATTTTCATGTATCACTCATAATGTTATCCAATGTATACATTTTTGCATGGTATTTTGAAAATATTAGATTTTTGCATTAGTCATAAGGGAAATTATTCTTCTTCAGGCTAAGTACTCTCAGTCTGATCCAAACCTTTCTATAGGGCTCCAAATTAGTCATTCTGTTCAACCTTTTCACCAGGCAATTCAGTAAGAGGAAACAAGTCAATCTAAGGAGTGAATTTTGTAATCACAGACTACTAAAACAATAACAACACATAGCAGCAAAGAAAGCTATGGAATGCAAAATTATTTAATTCTTTGCTTTTCCTTAGAGAATTTGGATTTATACTTAATTGAGCTTAAGTACCTGACTAGCCTGGGATGTGTTCATTTGTATTCATAATTATTTTAGATATTATATAAAGATGGAAAGCAACCAAGTCATTATTTATTTCTTTAGACTGAAATTATAATTTATAAAGGAATTTGGGAAGAAAAACTGAGATTTTCATTGAAACCAAATTTATGTTACCTGAGGGATAGGTAGTAGTCAAATATAGATCTATGGTATGCTCTTTGGCCCAGATTAATGATATGACAAACATTGGAATTCTGTTCCTTTTGATGAACTGAAGGAAATGTAATTCAGGACAGAATGCCCCAAATAATAACATCAATTTTGTTAGTCAGAATTAGAGTAATTTCTGTTTTCTCAACTGTGGATGTAAGTGATGATTTTAAAATAAGAACATGATAAAATAATTTGTTCAATAATGTAGTGGCCCTCCAGCATATATGAATGCTTTACATCGAATTAAATCAATATTAAGTGCCAAGTATAAACAGTGATAATAATTTATGTAAACATACAGAATTTTAAGAATATAAATAATTTGTGAAATTCAATTTTTACATATGTTTTGACTGTGAAGAGCTGGGAATTACCAAATTCATTCACCTCACTTGGTGAATGTCTTAATTTCTAGGTTTAAGCGATTGATTTCATGGCCCATATCTTTGGAGTAAAAGAAATCATTTAAACATGTAGAAACACAGAACTTTAGAACTGCAAGGGCTTGTGTAGCCCAGGTTCTCTCAAGAATCATCCAGGATGCTTTTGGGAGCACATAACAGAAAATTCTGCCTCAAACTGTCTCAAACTGGCTTAAACAAGGACATTTATTTATTATCTCACATAAGGATTTCTGAGGTAGGCTGGACTCTTGAGTGTGGTATGACAGTTTCCCTGATGTTCTTGGGATTTGGATTTGGTCTCTACAAAGCATTGCTTTTTCTGCCGAGATTGTCAACAAGATGGATGTGGTAGCCACACCTTTGATGTTCAGAGAAAGCTGTGAGAGAGTCTTTCTTTCCTGCACTGCTTTTTCCAGAGGAAATAACTTTTCAGGTGCTTCCCAGCAGACACACTCTTATTAAATGGTTAGGCCTTATGCCAGAGATGAGCAAATACCATGATTTATATAAAGAGATCCTGACCATCTTTGGAACTGGGAATAAGGGTCTACTTTCCTGAGTCACATGGTGGTGGAGGGTCAACTTACTAAAGCTGGGTTTTCATTTGAAAGGAAGAAAAGAAGACATAGATGTTGTGTAGATAATCATCAGTCCTAGCCACCTCCTTTTGCAGATGAGGGAAATAAGGGCCCAGAGAAGACTTCTAACGGGTCCAGATCACAAGCATAGATCCATTTAGTCCAGTATTATTTTTCACATTATTTACAAAATGTTCCCAGTGCTTTTTTTTAAGTGTTGTTCTGCTCATACTTGTACTTGCAAGTGAAGATAAATTTTACTCAATAGAGTGTCTTCAGTTGAAAAATAGCTGGAACCAACCACTTTGATTTTCTCCTTTCTCAGGGAAGAGATCTCTGTCTTCCCAAGAGCCCCCACAGACCTCTCCTTCTTAGAGCTTTTCACAGAGGAGTTTTAAATTACTATGATTACTTGATTACAAGTTTTTCCTTTTAGTAAACATTATGAGATAGAGCCCACTTTTTGTCTAGTACTCAACAAAAGAATGAGCACATAAATCCTAAGATTTTTCAGTCGCATAGCTATAAAACACGTTTAAGCATTGTTGTGTGTTCCAAGATTAATGTATGTACTTCTAGGTTACATGTAGACATGGTCTTGTCCCGTGTACTGAGATAGTGTGGTAGAAAGGCTACATAAAGGATAGGCAAACAGAAGAATATGAGATAGTCTGTGTAAGATGCCAGATGAACACTACAAATAATAAATGCCCTCAGACTTCAGCAAAGTTCAGTGAAGAGGGCCATGGTGTTTGGAGACTACTTCATAGAGAAAGGAGAACTTGGACTGGGAATTGACGGAAGAGTAGAACATAGACAATAGAAAGACAAGGATCCAATCCAGGAAGATGAACTAAGAAAGAAAAGTTAGATTTACTTAAGGAGTGATAGATTAGTTTGATGAGGCTTTCTGTTAGTGGGAGTAGAAAAAAATGAAAGTGGGGAACTAGAAAGTAAGGGAGATGGTAGAGACTCTCCAATCTGGGATAAGACGTTGGACTATGGGGGAAGCTATTAAAACTCTCTGGGCAGAATTTTGACATAAAATAATCAACATTTATAAAGATTAATTTTCAAACCATGTGTAGAATGGGATGTAAGAGAGAAAAAGTAGTCAAGCACTAAAGTAGCCTAAGTATAAATGAAAATTCAAAAATTAAAATTAAAAAAAATTCACATGAAGGGAAGGAAGAGATAAATTTTGAAGAATTGACAGGACAAGACAACTCATTGGACACAGGGGCTTGGATAGATTAAAGCAAAATTCCTAGGTGTCAAGCTTTGAAAAAATGATGGCATCATTAACTGAAATAGCAAAGTTCAGAGAAGGGTCTTGTTTTTTTGAGAGAAGATGATTAGTTTTCTGTTTCATGGTTTGGGTTTGCAGCATCAGTGGGATGCTTAGAGATGCCCATCAGATAGCTGGAGACATGCAAATGAATTTTAAGTTTAGCAGAGCTAGTGTTACAGATTAGAGAGGATGGATGGCATGTGCGGGTGAGAGGCAAAATCATGTGTGGGTCAGAGATTTGCAGCTCTTAGCAAAATGCCTAGCACATGTTTATCTCAATACATATTTAATGAATGAAAACTAAACTTTTTAACCGGAATACTTTGGGTTGGAAGTGACAGAAACGCATCAGAAACTGACTTAAAATTTGAATGTATTGGGTCATGTAACAGAGAAATTCAGGAACAGGGCTGGCTTTAGGCATGAATGGATCAATATATTCACAGGGTTAGGGATTTCTAATTCTCATCTCTGCTTTGTTGTGTGTTAGCTTTTGTTCTTGGTGAGCTCCCTGCTTTTCTGGCACATTCTACCAGCTTAGCCAACTCTGCAGAAAGAAAGCTCATTTTTTTCCCAACGAGTTCTGAGTAACTACCAGGATTCAGTCTACCAGGAAAAACTTGAAACATTCCACCATTCCTGAACCATTCACTGTGATTCTGATGAACTAGGCTCTTCCCTAGAATCAGGGGCAGTGAGCATAGTGCTCACCAAAATACACTTACAAACAAAACCTAAAAGGGGATAAGGATGAGGTTAGATTCAAAGAAAATCAGGGTTCTTTTGCCAAAAGAGAGGAGTAGGGATGCTAGGCTGGTAAATTTAATATATGTCCTCTATTGGAATTAGAAGAAAAGAAAGCGAGCTAAAGCCTGGGCCTAGAGTATACTCATATTTCCAAGGCAGGAAGAAGGTGGGGACAGTGAAGGGGAAACAAATGAATCCACAGGGAAGGCTGATTGATGATCACGAAGCACAGACAGGGGTTATTTGGGTCCATTTCTTGATATGTAACTTCTGTGTAAGGCTTCTCCAGACATGACAGGACCCCCAAATGGCATGTTCCCTTGGAAAAAATGTAACAATGTCTCCATCCCTGCAGGGTAGTTTCTTTTCAGTAATTTAGAAATACAGCAAGACATTCAAAAGTCCAGATTGTAGGGAAATAATAGCTACTTTTACCATTCTTATTGTCTTTGGTTACCAAATTCAAAGCACATGACTTAGACATTTTAAGAAGAGAACATCCTAAATAAATGATTTTCTTTCTGGCTTTTATAGCTCAGGGTTTTCAAAAGAAGGAGAGGGAAGTGGACACATGTCAGTACTTAATGATTCAAAGCTTCTGTTTCTTTGTTTTCTTTATATATTTTAAGGCCTACCCAGTCATTGCTTAGCTTCAGCCCAGCAGAAGCTGGCCTTGCTCTATTGTCACTCTGCCCTTCAGCTTCCACTGTGCATTTTTCTTCCTCCTCTGTGAGGTATAAGTTCTGCCACATTTTAGTCAGTGGAGGATGGGCCAGTACTCCTGCTTCAGTGACTCGTGTGGCCACAGTTAGAAAATATTCTGTTTGCTCATCAGAGCTCTCAGGACCGTTACTGGCATATAGTAAGTGCTCAACAAATATATGTGATTATTAATATTACTGTCATGATTCTTATTACAAATCGACCCACTTTTGTAAATGCCAGCCGTCAGTGCATCACTCCATGCAGAAACCCACTCCTTTGTGATCTTATTTTCCTCCAGGAAATGCATCGTGGATCTCAAGAAAGAGTGAGTCCCTTTAGTGCTAGCCAGATCTCTGTTCTTTGATCTGAAACTCACATTCAATAATTTACTTTTTGAATATTCCTTCTTGTTTCTGCTTTTAGTCATTTCGATGCATTTTGGTTTAGTTCCACATTTTATAGTTTTTAGGGCTATAGAGTCCCCCCTGCCAAGTGCTTGTATGTTTGGCTTATTTCTTAAGACACATTTACTATATGAAAGCTGTAAAATTTAAAATACAGCATATTTATGTACATGGGTGTATTTCTATATATGTGTGTACCTATATATACACACACATACATATATACATATACTCACATATGTACAACCATCAGTTGTTACCTATAGCTTTCATGAGAACGAGGTTTTATGCTTGCCATTACTTGTCAAGAAAATCATTCAGCAGATATCTCAAGGATGTATTTTTCTTGAAAAATATACTCATAACAACAGCTGTAATTTTTCCCGTTTACTTAGTTTGTCCTTATCGTGTGCTGAGAACTGTGCTAAGTGATTTACTTACATTGTCTTATTTCATTTCACCTCTACAGTAACCCTATGGGGTGGTATCATCCCTTTTGGTTTTTTTGTTCTTGCTTTTGTTTTTTGAGATGGAATTTCACTCTTGTTGCCCAGACTGGAGTGCAATGGGCACAATCTTGGCTCACTGCAATCTCAGCTTCCCGGGTTCAAGCAATTCTCCTGCCTCAGCCTCCTGAGTAGCTGGGATTACAGGCATGTGTCACCATGCCCATCTAATTTTTGTATTTTTTTTTTAGCAGTAACGGGGTTTCACCATGTTGGCCAGACTGGTCTCAAACTCCTGACCTCAGAAGATCCACCCACTGTGGCCTCCCAAAGTGCAGGGATTACAGGCATGAGCCACCACACCTAGCCCTCATCACTTTTTCATATGTGTGGGAGCTGAGAAGCTGAGATGTGAATTACAGCCAGGCCCCATATGGAGGTGTATCTGTATAAACTATAAAAACATTTTATAGGTTTTAGAGCTATGTAGTCACCCCTCCTAAGTGCTTATATGCTTGACTTATTTATTATGACCCATTTACTTTATGCAAATTGTGAAATCTAAAATATAGTACATTTCTGTACATTGATGTTTTTCTATATATGTATACATATATACACACACACATATACGTACACTGACATGTGTGCAACCACCAGTTCTTACCTAACATTTTAATGAGAGTGAGATTGTGATCGTTCTCTTACTGATTGTGTGAACTGCTGCCTGTCAATTCCATTGCTCTTCAGCTCCATTGGAAAATCTCCATACTTCAGTTAAAGCATGATATGGGCCAGAAAACCACTTTTAATAAAAAGTATTCCATGGAATAGAAAGCATTTATTAAATTGCTATTCTGATTTAGTTTCCTGATGCTTAGATATGATATGAGATCAACAGCCATTTATATGAAAGGGGTTTGTAATACATTTTTTATTTTTTTCTGAAGATTTTTAGCATGTATGTTTTACTCTCTTGCATGATTATTTTTTCATGTTGTGCTACAATTTTTTAAAAAATTTTCTTATTCCTTTGGGTAATGCCAATGATCTCTCTAGGGAATTTGAAAAGAGTCTGCGTATATTGCATAAATGGTGTATTTCTAGACTAGCACTAATGACTGGGAAATATAGTGACTTTGAGAGTATGCCCTGCAAAAATGCTTGTGCTAAAATGCAGATTGCTCCAATTTCCTGCTGAAATGTCCATCTCTGCAGGGAGTGCTACTTTCCAGGGTTATACCATCAGAAATCAATTCTGCTCATGGAGATTATTAAAGACTTAGAGCAAATACCAAGTCCAAAATCAATGTGATGTGATTATACTTATCTGTATAAGTACCGACAATTTTTGGTCACCAAGAAATTATATGAATTTTAAAAAATGGTGTAGGTGAGACTTAGCCATCAGAAACTAATCTGATTTCTAAGAGAGAATATTCAGAATGTAGAGTTTAGCAAGCACTATAATATATAAGACAAGAACACTTTGTGTCTGTTTCTTATTTGATAAGAACTGTGCTGTTCTTTCTTTAAAACTGCAGTTTACAAAATATGTCATAACTTAAATTGGCATATATACGCGTGATGTGGCAAATATTCCTCAGCAAATTTTCAAGGGATTGAAACATTTCCCAACCTTTTTGAAGCAAAGATATAAAGTATTTCCTTTTGGTATCCCAAAGGAAGATATTATTAAATACAAATGGAGAGAATTTTGAAATTGTTGAACAGGCTGTTATTTTGATATATTTCTTCCCTATCTAAAGTTTGAGTATTATTGTTTTCTATAGGTCATCAGATTTTACAGAGAAAGATTAATATTTTTAAAAAAACTTTTGTTATATTTAGAAAATTTTGGATTGCAACACTTCTAGATTCTGAGATATTCCTAGAGCCTAAAATCAAATATCTGTATTTCTCTGGATTAATTTTGTTTGGGGTATTACAAAATAGTTGCAAGGAAAAAAGTACTCGTCACATCCTTTCACTGTATTTTCTTTTCCAAAAATGAACCCAAATAGTTGAAATCTAAGACAGTGAATAGAATTTGAACCGTTTTAGTGATAAACAATATAACTGTTGAAACAAAGCTAGCATGTACATATCCAAGAAAAATTTCCAGGCACATGTCTGTTGTCAGTCTTGTCTAGGTTCATCCCATTTGTGCCAGGTAAAGATCAAGTTTTGTTTTTGTTGCTTTTGGTCCAATGCAAAGAATATTTTAAGAACACATTATTTGGCAGCTTATTATACACTGTATATTAGCCACAATATTTTATTTTATTCTCACCATTCACTAAAGCAGAGGTTTAAAACAAATGTCTCCAGGGCTTGGCAGGGGAAGTATGTGACTGAAGGTGGGGACGTTGCAAACTGATCCCCTATTTGAAGTGATCAGCAGCTACTCAGCTTCAGCGGAGTCTTGGCAGATGGAAATTTAAAGCCAGTGTGGTTATGACTTTCTAATTTGTTAAAGGAAATATAAATTCCTTTATTATTATGATTAATGTGAAATACCCTGATTTCTATATGCTATGGACTAATTAATTTTTTAAAAATAATGCATAGACTGATAAAACCTATCTGTGAGCCACATGTGACCTGGGGATCATCGATCATCAAATTCTTGACTAAAGCATGACACCATATGACATCTTTATCAAATAAATATTTATTGAGATCTTGAGTGTGTTCTCTGGCGGGTCTTCTGATGTTTGTTAGTAGTGGCTTGCTCTGCCTGGTTCTTTGCTCCTGAATCTTCATTTCCCTTAATTAATTCCATTTTATCGCCTGTCTTCGGATGAAATGCTTGAACTAAAAAGAAATAGTTTGGCATAGTATAAAGCCCGTGTATTAGTCCATTCTCTCACTGCTATTAAAAACTACCTGAGGCTGGGTCGTTTATAAAGAAAAGAGGTTTAATTGACTCACAGTTCCACAGGCTTAGCAGGAAGCATGGCTGGGAGGCCTCCGGAAACTTAGATCATGGCAGAAGGGGAAGAGGAAGCAAAGCATGTCTTCTCATGGCAACAGAAAAGAGAGAGAAAGAAGGGGGAAGTGCCCACACTTTTATAAGCCATTAGATCTCATGAAAACTCACTCACAATCACTAAAATAGCAAGGGGGAAATCTGGCCCTATGATCCCGTCACCTCACACCAAGCCCCTCCCTGACACCTGGGGATTACAATTTGACAGGAGGTTTGGATGGGGACACAGAACTAAACTATATCAGCCCACATAAGGGTCCCAATCTTATTACTAATCTAGTGCCATTATCAAGGATTCTTTCTTCTTCCTGAGAAAAGTCTTTATCTTATATTCCACTTTTAGAGATTTGTTCTGTCTTATTTACTGTTCCTAAAAATCACACCCAGAACCCAAGCTTCTATAGGATTGGGGCTTCCATTGATAAACTTGGTGTGGTTAGGGTTTAATGTTCAACCCTTTTTCTGCAAGCTTATAGTTTGAGCCCTTCAGTTATTTAACAGACCTCATTAATGCCAATTTCCTGACTTCCTTAATCTTTCTAAAATTTCTCTTTCTAAAATTTCTTGATTTTCAAGGCTCTTTGTTTCATGTTGATATCACTGATATCTCAGTGACTTGCCTTTCCAGTGTTTTGTTGTTTTTTTTTTTTCCCCTCTGGATTCTGGGTTCTACATGCCTGGTTGGACTTTTAGTTACAGCTCTTTCTGCCTCAGTGGTAAAGCTGCTTCTTGGCTGTCTCAGCTTCCAGACATTGCTCTAATTAACCCATTCATGTCTGTGGTAGCATCAGGCAAAACTCCTTGGGACGGTAGTACTTATAGAACTGCTTTTATTATGGAAACACTGAAAACAAAAACAAGGAGGAATAAAATCTTGCTCTCTGTATGTCCTCATGCAATTCAAATGAACTTAATTTTTCTTATACAAAAGTTACTGTGCATGTAACTTATATGATAAAGTAGATTGGTGGTTATTTCATTAGTATAGTCCATTGATACAAGAAAGGGAGTGATATTTTTTTAATTTCCTGCTGATTTATGGAAGAACAAATGCTAGTGCTACTTGAATGAGTAAGGTAACAACCTATTAAAATGCTCTTGTAGAGTTGAAAGAGAAGAGTTAGAGATTAGGGTATTAACTGTTAAAATTCCCTTTTAGAGTGTCACATCACTTTGGGATTATTCTCAAATATGGTAATCCATAATATATTATTTGAGTCAGTGAACTTGAAGAACAGACCCAAAGAACTGAACATTGATATGGAAATTTTCTTTGAAAACCAGGTTTTAAATTCCAGAAAGCTTAAACTAATTTCCATGGAACTTCCATCACTCATGTCATGTTGATTCATTTTGTTTTTGAGGAAAGATGAATATTATCAATGAATTATTTCATCCTTCTTTTGTCTTTTCTTTGCTTGCCTGTATGAGATTGAGAAGAGTGAACAGTAAATTGCCAAAAAGCTTTGAACCTGGTGTATGTCAAGAGCATAAGTAAATTCTCCATTAAAGATATTTGAAGGTTGCATCCAAAATGTTGATTGAGTATGCTCCAGGAATTTTAACTACTATGATGTAGCAAACAAACTGCTTGAACTGTTGATTGTAAATTGAGCCTTCTCTGGCATCATTTATTGGTACTATGTCCTGTAAAAGCCTGGTTCAGAAGATAGAGAAGTTCCTTTTTCAAAGTATTTAAATCTCAAAGAGGGGACATACATAAACATACAAATAATAATAATATGTGTTATGTATGGAAATACAATGTGATAAATATACGTGGAGATGTACTGGTATCCACATATGTATCACGATATTCTGTGGTAAATGGGCTACACATTAGTTGGTTTGACTGTGCGTCCTCTTTTTATTGCTTATCTCTGGAAATCTTTGGGAAGATCCCGTAGAACTTGGGCTTTGCTTTGTAAGAACTTAATGTTTGGTGACATGGGGATATGGCATGGGTGTATGTTTGGAATCTTCAAGTAATAGTGATTATAAGGAAATATGACTTTAAGCAAAATCAAAGAGAACCAGACATGAGACGTGTCTTTGAATATTGTCTTCATAGCAATACCTTGGAAGCTATGTGTTTAATCCAGAGGCCTTTCATGAACAGTTTTGCATTTATTTTGGAATTGTCCTTTTAAGTTGTAAGTATATCTTAAAATTATTTTCAATGGTGGCAATTTTTCACCCTTTCAAGATAAATGTGATCTTCAAAAAGTGTCAAATGGTATTGGATGTCAATGCTGAAAAATTAGGTATAAAAACAGATAATATGGCTTGTGAAGTTTTTTAAACACACAGGTTTCAAATAATGAGTCTACTTTTCTTATATAACCAATAAGAGAGTTGTGCGTGCAATTTTTTTTTTTTTTAAAGAAATTCAAACATGTTCCGGGCAACATCAGTATCAATGAATAAGTACATTTTTTTTTCCAAATAGGTACATGTTTTTCCAAAGTGATTTTTTAAAGGGAAAGCACTTATTTAGGTATATAAGTTAATTTATTTTTATTTGTTCTACTTCCTGGAGACAGTAGTAGTAGTAAGGAGATAAATATGAATAATGACAATGTAACATACAAACAATACTACTAGGGTTGCCAGATAAAGGGTTGGATGTTCAGTTGAATTAGAATTTCAGAGAGACAACAAATACTTTTTAGTCTAATTTTATAAATATGTTCAATGCAATATTTGGACATACTTATGCTAAAAAACTTATTTGTTAAAATTCTAGTTTAATGGGGAGTACCTTATTTTAAGTTGCTAAATCTGGCAACCCCCTTAATGTTTATCAGTAGTTACGTTTATTTTATTTTATTTTATTATTTTATTTTATGTTTGGAGAAACACCTGTAGAATTTCTTCTGTGTAACAATATGACCCTATTTCTTGTGGAAGTTACAGAGTACTTGCCTTCCTCAGAGTCTACACTCTAGCAGAGAACATAAGAAATGTGTGATTAACCATATTTTGAGAGAAACTGAAGTAAGTGCTCCAGAAGAAGTATATTGACCATTCAGAGACTAAAGAGTTTACTTCTGGTTGAGGAAACCATGGAAGCGACAATTGAGTTGATATTAACATTAGCCTGAAATGATTAACAGGTTGTTTTTTGTTTTATTTTTATACTTTCAGTTCTAGGGTACATGTGCACAAAGTGCAGGTTTGTTACATATGTATACATGTGCAATGTTGGTGTGCTGCACCCATTAACTCGTTATTTACGTTAGGTATATCTCCTAAGGCTATCCTTTCCTCCTCCTCCAACCCCATGACAGGCCCCAGTGTCTGATGTTCCCCTTCCTGTGTCCAAGTGTTCTCATTGTTCAATTCCCACCTATGAGTGAGAACATGCAGTGTTTGTTTCTTTGTCCTTGCAATAGTTTGCTGAGAATGAGGGTTTTCAGCTTCATCCATGTCCCTACAAAGGACATGAACTCATCCTTTTTTATGGCTGCATAGTATTCCATGGTGTATATGTACCACATTTTCTTAATCCAGTCTGTCATTGATGGACATTTGGGTTGATTCCAAGTCTTTGCTATTGTGAAGAGTGCCATAGTAAACATACGTGTGTGTGTGTCTTTATAGCAGCATGATTTATAATCCTTTGAGTATATTCCCAGTAATGGGATGGCTGGGTCAAATGGTATTTCTAGTTCTCGATCCTGGAGGAATCGCCACACTGTCTTTCACAATGCTTGAACTAGTTTACAGTCCCACTAACCATATAAAAGTGTTCCTATTTCTCCACATCCTCTCCAGCACCTGTTGTTTCCTGACTTTTTAATGATCGCCATTCTAACTGGTGTGAGATGGTATCTCATTGTGGTTTTGATTTGCATTTTTCTGATGACCAGTGATGATGAGCATTTTTTCATGTGTGTGTTGGCTGCATAAATGTCTTCTTTTGAGAAGTGTCTGTTCATATTCTTTGCCCACTTTTTGATGGGGTTGTTTTTTTTCTTGTAAATTTGTTTGAGTTCTTTGTAGATTCTGGATATTAGCCCTTTGTCAGATGAGTAGACTGCAAAAATTTTCTCCCATTCCGTAGGTCGCATGTTCACTCTGATGGTAGTTTCTTTTGCTGTGCAGAAGCTCTTTAGTTTAATTAGATCATATTTGTCAATTTTGGCTTTTGTTGCCATTGCTTTTGATGTTTTAGACATGAGGTCCTTGTCCATGCCTATGTCCTGAATGGTATTGCCTAGGTTTTCTTCTACGGTTTTCATGGTTTTAGGTCTAACATTTAAGTCTTTAATCCATCTTGAATTAATTTTTGTATAACATGTTTTTACCCACCTGGAGATAGAGAGAAAAGGGCACATCCAGGCAAGAGAACAGCACTGGAAAAAGCATTCATTTGGAAAATGATTGGGTGTATTTAAGGAATTACAGTTTGCTTAGAACAGTGGTTCTCAAACTTCAGCACACATCAGAGTCATCTAGAAGGCTTGTTAAAATATAGGTGTTTGGGACCCCTAGCTAGAGTTTCTGGCTCAGGAGTTCCCTATGGGGAAATAATTTGCATTTTTAACAGGTTCTCAGGTGATGCTGATGCTGTCAGTATGTGGACCACAATTAGGGAACCATGAAATAGAATGCAGCTCTGGAAACTAGTGGAAGATAAGGTTGGGAAGTTGGTTGGGATCCTGAGGGCCTTGTCTGTCTTGCTCAGGAGCTTGAGTTTTGTTTAATAGGCATTGGGGAGCCATTAAAGTCTGGTGATCAAAGTGACATAAAAGAGTTGTACTTTAGAAAGATTTATCTGGTGGTAGTGTATGGGATTGATTGAAGGGAGTACCAACAGACCAGAGAAGCAAGGCTAGTTAAATAGCTATTACATTAGACAGAACAGAAAGTCAAAAGCCCAAACTGGAGAGGTAATATCAGAAAGGACGGATGCTTCTAAGAACTACTTGTTATCTGTATAAGTGTAAGAAAATCAGGCAGTAGATTTTCTTTAGCGGACTCTTTCTTCCCAAGAAGCCAGTTTCAAAATTGATAAGAATTTGGTTTTCCAAGATTGCTTGAAGTTTTGAGAAAATAGTTATTGAAGTTTTCAAATTAAATAAGCAGCCTTTGCCTGTTTGGTTACAACAGAACTTTCTCATTAAACCGTAATCAGTTAAAGTACGGGCTAGTTTTTATTAAAATAGAATGGAATACTTGCAGCACAAAGGTCAGTGCATAAAGCTGAACAGAAAAATTGATAGACACGCAATGCGATTTCACAGATTGTGTCATTGACATCTTATTTCAATTCACAAGGAATACATCCTATGTCTTTAAGACGTATTTCTGAGGGCAGCTCTATTTTCTATACTCAATTATTGATTTAACTCCTATTTAGATGTAACATTTCTTATAGGCCAATCTCTGCCAGAACCTGTCAGAGGATCTGATTTAGATGTATAAACAAAATGAAAGAGTCCTTTCTTAGGAGTGACATTCAAATGAGCTAAAAAATGATATGGAAGGGGCGTTGAAGAATCACAATCAATGCTTGTCACAAACTCCACTAACCATGATTAGCACTGCTGAAAATTAGCTCTGTTGCTGCCGACATGAAACTTACAAATTTTCAGCCCTCTTTCTTAGTAAATTTTAATTACTTTTTCTCTATGAAAATTGTATGTGTATTTCTAGAAACAACATGGGAAAGATCTAAAGAATAACATAATGATCACACGTAATTACATAATCTTACCAATCAGATAAACATTAAACACTTTGGTATATATGCCTCTCTATAGTATATATGATTTTGTGAACTGATTTTAGTTAACATCATATAAACTTCCTTTCTTTTTTTTTTTTTTTTTGAGACAGAGTCTCGCCCTATTGCCCAGGCTGGAATGCAGTGGCACGATCTCAGCTCACTGCAAGCTCTGCCTCCCGGGTTCATGCCATTCTCCTGCCTCAGCCTCCTGAGTAGCTGGGACTACAGGTGCCCACCACCACCCCCGACTAATTTTTTGTATTTTTAATAGAGATGAGGTTTCACCGTGTTAGCCAGGATGGTCTTGATCTACTGACCTCGTATCCCCCCACCTCGGGCTCCCAAAGTGCTGAGAACCACCGCACCCGGCCAACATATAAACTTTCTTATGCCAGTTATTATTCTTTGAAAACACAGTTTATATAGCTGTCATATACAATATAATAAGTTACTACATAAGTAAAAATATTAGGTGTCTTTCAGTTTTTACTATGTTAAATATTTCTGAAAAAATATGTCTTTATATCTGAATCTTTCTGCTCTTCCTTGATGGTTTATTTCTATCAGGTAATTTCATATACTAAGCTGGTTTACTGCAGAAACATAAAGTGGAAAAAGGACACCTTATTCAACAAATGGTGCTGGGATAACTGGCAAGCCACATGTGGAAGAATGAAACTGGATCCTCGTCTCTCATTTTATACAAAAATCAACTCAAGTTGGATCAAAGACTTAAATCTAATGTCTCAAACTATAAAAATTCTAGAAGATAACATTGGGAAAACTCTTCTAATTGGTTTAGTCAAAGAATTCATGACCAAGAACCCAAAAACAAATGCAAAGATAAATGAATGGGACCTAATTAAACTAAAAAGCTTCTGCTCAGCCAAAGAAATAATCATCAGACAACACACAGAGTGGAAGAAAATATTTGCAAAGTAATGCATCCAGTCAGTAATATCACTGTCTGTATGTGGAGGACATGTTCCCATGGATCATATGTGAAGATACCAATAAGCTTGCATTAAACCACCTGCTTTGTAAGTGGATTGATTAATAAATAACTTATATTTCCATAAAAAAAGAAAATATTTGCAAACTATGCATCTGACAAAGGACTGACATCCAGAATCTGCAAGGAACTCAAACAAATCAGCAAGGAAAAAACAAATAATCCTATCAAAAAGTGGGCAAAGGGCATGAATAAACAGTTCTCAAAAGAAGATATACAAATAGCCAACAAACATGAAAAAATCCTCAACATCACTAATTATCAGGGAAATGCAAATTGAAACCACAATGAGATACCACCTTACTTCTGTAAGAATGTCAACAATTTAAAAAAATTAAAAATATTATTAAAGTTGGCATGGATATGGTAAAAAGGGAACACTTTTACACTGCTAGTTGTAATGTAAACTAGTATAATCACTGTGGAAAACAGTATGGAGATTCCTTAAATAACTAAAAATAGAATACCATTTAATCCACTACTGGGTGTCTACCCAAAGGAAACAAAGTCATTGTATAAAAAAGTCACCCGCACGCACATGTTTATAACAGCACAACTAGCAATTGCAGAAGTATGGAACCAACCTAAATGTCCATCAACCAACGAGTGGGTAAAGAAATATATTATATATACCCAATGGAATACTACTCAGCCATAAAATGGAATGAAATAATGACATTTGCAGCAACTTGGATGGAGTTGGAGACCATTATTCTAAGTGAAGTAACTCAGGGATGGAAAACTAAGTATCGTATATTCTCACTTACAAGTGGAAGCTAAACTATGAGTATAAAAAGGCATAAGAATGATATAAGGGACTCTAGGTACTTGGGCAGAAGGGTGGGAGGGGGATGAGGACTAAAACACTGCATGTTGGGTACAGTACACACTACTAGGGTGACAGGTCCACCAAAATCTCAGAAATCACCACTCGTGAACTTATCCATGTAACCAAAAACCACCTCTTCCACAAAAACTATTGAAATAAAAAAGGAATCAAATGCTATCTTTAAAAAGATAAATAAATAATTTATTGTTAGATACAACATTTTAGCGCGCTTGGATCAGGGCTTTCCAACATGTTTCACTTCAGTACACGTAGAAAACCATAGAGACTGCTCACAGCTTGAGGTGAAGGAGGTCAGTATTTTGACTGTCTGCCACCAATAACTACATATTCAGGCTGAGGCCAGGTTATCAAGGTTTTTTATTCTCTCCTTGTTATTCATGTTTGTTGATAGCTTATGTTTGTAGAAGGGGAAACTAATTTCACAGTATTAACATGTCATTACATCTAGATTTGTAAAATGTATTCATGCCTTACTTTGTATCAAATGGACATAGGTTATACTTGAAATATTTAGGGTGGCTAAAATATTGATTTGTTAACCTATTTAATGGTAAAATTAATGCCCTGACTTTTAAAAGGTAGATGTAGATTATCTTTGTGACAACAAGCTCTGATCATTCATTTTGGATTTTTTAAGCATAATTTGGTGAAGGATCATCTAAACTACTTACTTTTTTGGACATTTTATGCCTTCAAATACCTTTCCATAGTTAAAATAAATACCCCCTTTAAAGTTACTGTGTTTATAAAATTTTCAAGTCGTTCACTAAAATCAAGTTCATAACATAAATTGGAGGGATTTCGTGGGTGGATCATATAATGAGTTACTCCTGGACCACTCAACAGATTGGAAACTGTGAGTAGATCATAAAGATTCGTGCGATCAGGATTTAAATCTTTCTGGTTTTCACTGTTGTGTGCTTTTCTCTCAGAAAAAATCAGTTTTTTAAAAATAACTGATAAAAATCAACCCTTTCCATGACCTGTGAACTTCCCATTAGATCTGCACCAATTCCACTCCTTTGTCAATTTTGTTGGTGTCCAGAACCCTCCACTCCCTAGTTGTCATGAAACTTTGAGAAAACCAAGAGTTGTCTCTTTTGAGGGAAAATGTAAGGGAATCTAGACTAGGATGTTACAAGTAGCAGAAAAACATGGTAATTTATTGATTCAATTCTATTGAACATTACATAACAGGCAGAAAAAGGAGAGCACATTATAATAACTACGTAGAACTGACAGTTATTGGCTTTGCAAAGATTTTAGAGATCCTCCTTCTTAACCTAATTGTTTTGTCAGTGAGAAACCTAAAACCTAGAGTCATTCACCTCATTCAGGATCATCCAGTAGCTCCCGGTGTGACAGAGCTGAGGACCTGCATCTCCTATGTGGCCATTCAGCTATGAAGAAAGGAATCTCTACACTTGTAATAAATGTCTGTGGTATGAAGAGAAGCTATATATGACTAGATGGTTGTGAGGGGTAGTAAAAAAATATGTTATTGGCTATTTTATTGAAGAAGAAATATGATTTTTTTTTTTTTTTTTACAATTCTTTTCAGCCTGGTCATCATCTAAATTCTTTCCTTGCCACAAGTGTTTAGTTCCATCTGTTTGATCTAGTTTCCCATGGATACAGAGCTCTAATTGTATAACAAAATCCAAAGGGAAATTGGGTTTGCTTACGGAAAATCTCTTTGTGACAAACTTTGTAAAAAGTTTTGTCCTATAAATTGAGATGTGCTTATATTAGTAATATTATGGATATAGGATATATCACTTAGGCACTGAGCCTTTAAAGTAATTTAAAGTGATTAAATGGAGTTTTTAGATCTAGATGGCTTTTACTCTCAAAGAATATTTTCAAAATATTTAAAACTATGGCCTAATATGATTGGGAAAATCCAAATATTAATTTCATGTGTTCTTCTGCATACTTCCGTAAAGTAATCTGGGTTAGTTTGCTGACAATGATGGTTTCCAGCTTTATCCATGTCCCTGCAAAGGGCATGAACTCACCTTTTTTTTTTTTTTTTTTTGTGAGACAGAGTGTCGCTCTGTCCCCCAGCCTGGAGTGCAGTGGCGCAATCTTGGCTCACTGCAAGCTCCGCCTCTGGGTTCATGCCATTCTCCTGCCTCAGCCTCTCAAGTAGCTGGGAATACAGGTGCCCACCAACCACGCCTGGTTAATATTTCTTTTTGTATTTTTAGTAGAGATGGGGTTTCACCGTGTTAGCCAGGATGGTCTCAATCTCCTGATCTCATGATCCACCCTCCTCAGCCTCCCAAAGTGCTGGGATTACAGGCATGAGGCACCTCACCCGGCTGAACTCACCCTTTTTATGGCTGCATAGTATTCCATGGTGTATATGTACCACATTTTCTTTATCCAGTCTATCATTGATGGGCATTTGGGTTGGTTACAAGTCTTTGCTATTGTGTATAGTGCTACAGTAAACATACATGTGCATGTGTCTTTATAGTAGAATGATTTATAATCCTTCGGGTATATACTCAGTAATGGGATTGCTGAATCAAATGGTATTTCTGGTTCTAAATCCTTGAAGAATTGCCACACTGTCCTCCACAATGGTTGAACAAATTTACACTCTCACCAACAGTGTAAAAGGGTTCCTTTTTCTCCACATCCTCTCCAGTATGTGTTGTTTCCTGACTTTTTAATGATCTCCATTCTAAATGGTGTGAAATGCTATCTCACTGTGGTTTTGATTTGCATTTCTCTGATGACCAGTGATGATTAGCTTTTTTTCATATGTTTGTTGGCCACATAAATGTCTTCTTTTGAAAAGTGTCTGTTCATTTCCTTCACCCAGTTTTTGATGGGGTTGTTGAAAACCAAACACTGCATGTTCTCACTCATGTTGAACAATGAGAACACATGGACACAGGGAGGGGAGCATCACACACTGGGCCTGTTGGTGGGGGTCGGGGGACTAGGGGAGGGATAGCATTAGGAGAAATGCCTAATGTAGATGATGGGTTGACAGGTGCAGCAAACCACCATGGCATGTGTATACCTATGTAACAAATCTGCACATTCTGCACATGTATCCCAGAACTTAAAGTATTAAAAAAAAAAAAAAAAAAAGTAGTCTGACTTAGCCAAAGGCTCTTCTCTACTTTAAGGTTATAAAGAAATGTAGTTAGGGTCAAAAATTAGTAGAAAGGGAGGATGAGAAGTGAACAGGACAAATGGTTGCATGCCTTATGTTCTAGGGCTCCTTGGCCTTTTCCCAACTGGGTGAACATCTGCATTAGCATGGTCAGGAAATTTGCCTTGGTCTTGGCAGTCTCAAAGGATGCTGCCCAGCCTCTGTGCGGGTGATCCATATTTTAATTAGCTGGGATTGTTCCCAGTGTCTCCCTGGGGAATCTCCTCCCTTTTGATAAGGCTAGTTTAGCATAAATAGGATCCATCTGAGAATGAACCAGAAGTCTTGATTTTGCTCTGAGCCCAACCCTGCAATAATATGATAATACTGTTGTGGCTTGTATTAGAATCCTAAGTTCACGCTCTTCTGAGCTGAAAATAGCCATGTCAAAATTAGCCTGTAGTGTTAGAAGAGTCAGACAGGAAGTACGCAACTGCTATTCACTTTTTTCATTGACAGACATAAAGTTGAATTTACATATATTTTTGACCTGTCAAAAAAGTGCCCTTACCTCTGCATCACTGGGCATGGAGTCTTCTTAAGCATTAAGAGTTCACATTTGGTGTTTGTAGAAGTGTTGCATGAAATCCCTGCTGTCTTTCTTGCTGCAGAACAGCCAAATTTGATATGAATGATCATTAAAATCAGAAAGCTAGGCATCGTGGCTCAGGTCTGTAAACCCAGCCCTTTGGAAGGCTGAGGAAGGAGGATTCCTTGAGCCCAGGAATTTGAGACTAGCCTGGGCAACATGGCAAAACTCTATCTCTTCCAAAAAAAAAAAAAAAAAAAAAAGACAAAAATTAGCTTGGTGTGGTGGCACGCACCTGCAGTCCCAGCTACTTGGGAGGCTGAGAAGTGGGGGGATTGCTGGAGTCCAGGAGGTCGAGACAACAGTGACCCATGATCGTGCCACTGTATTGCCACTTGGGTGACAGAGAGATACTCTGTCTCTAAATAAATAAATAAATAATAAAATAAAATCAGAAGCAGTAATCTGGCAGTTTTTAAACCTAGTCCAGCTCAAAGATGGGCTCAGTGGCCAGCTCAGTCAAATGTAACTAGTTGCCAATATTTAAGCACTGGGACATCTCACATAAGAAGACAAATTTCTAACTTCCAAAATTTGGAGAGTGTGACAACCCTGGGCCCACATTTCTACATGACAATATCTGGCTGGGGAAGAGAAACTGGGACTCCCTCATCAGATGAATCCTGTGCACTGTCATATACCACAGTTCCCCATCTGGCTGCCTTGGATGTTTATACCACCCACCTTATGCTTTCGGCACTGGATCTCTGGAAATAAGTATTAGTTTCCTAAGTAGATGGCATGAGGCACATGCGCAGGTCAGATCTACATTCAATCTCAGATCCTCTCTTTTCCAAAGATGGAATGTGTACAAATCTCCAAGCCTCCATGAGCTTTGGCATTCACATCTATTAATAAGGCAGGTTTCTTCCCAGGTTTTTGTGTGTTTTAAATAAAATACCATTCATATAGAGCCTAAATTTATATCCTCCTCATATTAAATGCTTAGTGAATATTTATTATCCTTCCACCTTCCTGGTGTCATTTTTTTTTTCTGGCTATTTATATTGAAGCGAGAGTATTTGCTACTGTTAACTTAGAAAATGTGCTTTGGAACTACTACCTCAAAGTAATCACCACTTTCAATGATAAAACACTATGGTCATCCTTGGAAACCATTGCTGCTCTTTCCTTTTCTAGATCCTGTAGACTTCTGAGAACTTGTTATATATCACCTTATAACTTTCATGTCCACTGAAATGCATTTTTGACTGTGGTTTGGATTTCCACTGAAGTTTGATTAGTGCACACTAAAATGCAGTGGCTAATGTCATCTTAAAATACATCTTAAAAAGTTAAAAATCTATTCCTAGTACCTAAAGGGAAAGAGACAATGGAGAAAAATTATGTGAGAAATTATTATGGTTCAAGTCTGGAAGAGTTGCACTTTATTTCACTCATACTTAACTGCAAAATAGTGGGAAGTATAATCCCTCTCTATGGACAGGGAGTACAAACACATGGAGGATGGATAGTTGTCTCTGCCACAACAAGCAATGCTGGGAGAGTTGAAACTCTACCATACCTGCTTCCTGGAGGCTTTCAGCAAGTGGTGGATATTCTTGGTTTGCTGCTATTGCAATGGTGTTATTGTCATTATTAGGCCTTAAAGTGCCATGAATGACTCAGTCTTTCTAACAGGAAAATTGAAATTAAATTCTATAGCCAGTGGCCTGGAATTTGAGGTTCCCTGGGAGTGGAAAGTGGTAAAGTATTAGACATGACATCCCTGTTTATCTGAGGGCCATACTTGTCAGAATAAATTTCTATGTTTTTTCCCACATTATAAAGTTGTCTTTATTGTCTTCCATCATCTTTCTCAGCTCTTATATTTTATAATTTTAATTTCGTATGCAGTTTAGAGTTCAAGATAAATGCCAGAATGTGAAAATGAACTTTATGTCCCTAATATACTGATAAATCACACTTCTTTTGTTCATAAAACTTTTTTCTATTGAAAATGATTTCATGCAAATCAAAACCACAATGATATACCATCTCACACCAGTTAGAATGGCGATCATTAAAAAGTCAGAAAAACAACACGTGCTGGAGAGGATGTGGAGAAATAGGAACACTTTTACACTGTTGGTGGGATTGTAAACTAGTTCAACCATTATGGAAAGCAGTATGGCGATTCCTCAAGGATCTAGAACTAGAAGTACCATATGACCCAGCCATCCCATTACTGGGGATATACCCAAAGGATTATAAATCATGCTGCTCTAAAGACACATGCACACGTATGTTTATTGCAGCACTATTCACAATAGCAAAGACTTAGAATCAACCCAAATGTCTATCAGTGACAGACTGGATTAAGAAAATGTGGCACATATACACCATGGAATACTATGCAGCCATAAAAAAGGATGAGTTTGTGTCCTTTGTAGGGACATGGATGCAGCTGGAAACCATCATTCTCAGCAAACTATCACAAGAACAGAAAAACAAACACCGCATGTTCTCACTCATAGGTGGGAACTGAACAATGAGATCACTTGGACTCGGGAAGGGGGACATCACACACCGGGGCCTATCATGGGGAGGGGGGAGGGGGGAGGGATTGCATTGGGAGTTATACCTGATGTAAATGACGAGTTGATGGGTGCAGCACACCAACATGGCACAAGTATACATATGTAACAAACCAGCACGTTATGCACATGTACCCTAGAACTTAAAGCATAATAATAATAAAAACTAAATAAATAATAATAATAAAAAAAAGAAAATGATTTCAACTGAAAGCAGTGAAATTGGGAAAATCCTAATTTTTCTTTGGAAAATCTTTCCACGTCATTTCATAATGTTTTTCCTCGTAGTGTGGTGAGTTGAATGCAAATGGAGTGAGTTTAAGGCTAGTGAGTCAAGTTTGAAAATGCTATAAATGTATTGACATGATACACATACCTTTATTTCTAAATTAAATTCAGTTTAAGAGTATAATTTTATTTTGTATGTTCCTGTGAATTTCATTTAACAAGCACATATCAAGTTGCTGTGGCAGGAGCTGATGAGACAAGAAAAAGGTACATTCCCTGTGTATACAATCTCAGAGAAGTAAACTTTCAAAAACAACCAGAGTGACAAATGCCCCCCAAAAAAGAGACCTGTGACACTGTAGGCAAGACATTACTCTATCTTGGGTTGACTGGGATATATCAGGAAAGGCTTCTTGTTGCTAAAGAAAAGGCAAATAAAAATGGTCCAGGAAGGAAAGAAAGAATATTTTAATCATAGTAAGCAGCATATACAAAGGTATTAAGGGAAGAAGAAAATAGTCTAAAGCAGGGAAGATGAAATTTTCTTATGGCCTGTCATTTAGGGCCTCCATGGCAAGGGGTAGGGGCAGTGACAAGCAGGGATGCTGCAGAAATGTTATGGACCAGATCGTGAGGAGGTTTCTTAATTTGGAAACTAAACTTGGGCTTTCTCCTGAGGGAAGTGAGTAGCTTCTAAAGCAGGGATTCTCTGCTCATTAGAGTCACCTGTGAAACTTTATAAGCAGTCTCTATCACTGAGCCCATCTCAGACTAATGAAATCAGCATTTTTCAGAGTGGTGTTGGGGCATTAATATTTTTAACAATCTTCCCAGATAATTTCTAATGTATGACTAGTTGCAAACTACTCTTCTAAATGTTAGTAAGCAGAGTGTAAAGTGATACAACGCCAACACTTTGAACTGGAAGCTCATAAAAACTGAGGCAATGTGAAGATGCCAACCTGACATGCTTTGATGTTAGAGGAGAAAGAGAGTAAAACAGGTAGGATATTCCTTACATTTCTAGTTTTTTGAGCTCAGAATAGATGTTGGTTAAATTCGACAGAGTAGAAAATATTATGGGCATATGGCTTAATGAGGAAGACAGAATTTTGTCCAGGTTGGGCCTGAAATTCTGTGAGACACATCTAGAAGGCTATTAGCTATACATGTCTGAAACTCAAGAAATATTTTGGTTATATATGTATATAGAGAGATGGGGAATCACCAGCATATAATGGGAACTGAAGTCTCAGGAGTAAGCAACAATGCTTAGGGAATCTGTGGTGTGAGAATTGGAATAATTACTGAGTCCTGAAAACCATCAACATTTAAGAACCAAGGAGAGGAGTTCATGAAGGAAAGCAAGTAACTGAAGACAAAAGGTATTCACTGTCCGTTTAAATTCTGGGAATTTATAGTTTGTTCCATGGGAGACCTTTTAAATAATACAGAAGTTTTAAACAGCAAAATTTACTTGACACTGCAAATGTTAAAAACTAGTGTATATCCTTTTACTAAACATTTCCCAGTGGAAACAGCATTACCATTTCACGAGTTTCACTTGATTACTTTCAGATTTTGTATGAGTATCAAGTGCATTAGTTTTACAAATAATACAAACAAACAAACAAACAAATACCCTGGGTACCCATCTTGCTGATTAAACTTTTTTGAATTTTTATTTATTTATTTTTATAATTTCAACTTTTATTTTAGATTTGGGGGGTTCATGTGCAGGTTTGTTACATGGGTATATTGTGTGATGGATGTTGAGGTTGGAGCTGACTAAATTTTTAAACCCAAGAATTTCTACCTTTATTTTCTTTATGGCTGAATTACAAGGACAGATGCACCTTCTCTCTTAGCAAAGAGAAAAACCAAAGTCTTTTTACTTACAAATGACCCATATTATAAACAGCTTCTCATGCCCTGTTCAACATTTCTCTCTCTCTGTCCCCCAAAAGCAAACAAGAAGTTCCAATTGCCAGAACCATTGCTACTGCCACTTTAGGAGATGTTATTAAGAAACAAGGAAAATCATGGAGAAGCATAGAAACTGTAAGAAAAAAAAAAAAAAAAAAACAAAACAAAAAACAAAAAAAAAAACTACCCTTAGGGAGATAGATTCCTAGGCAAGTCTTACCTGCTGTGAGATAAAAAACAGCCTACTAGTTACTTGGAAATATTTTTCCCAATAAGGAAAAGAATCCCTTCTCTTTTGTTACATTGCCTGCAATTCTACCAACTAGATAATTACTAGAGCTGAGCAGGCATACTGTTTGAAAGCAGTAAAACCTGTGTCCTAGAGCTATTGGGCCATTATATTTTTGTGTGTGTTTTTAATCAGTTTCACTGAGATCAATGGCAGTGAGGCAGTGAGTATGTGTGTGAGTAAATTAAAGATTGCTAGCTTGAGACTATTGAGCTTTTAGGGTGGTGGGACAAGATTGGAGGGGGTACCTCAGTTGAAGAGGTAGTGGGGAAGTCACTGAGAGTACCTTACACTGAAGTACACTGTTTGTGAATCCTGAAAGATCTTGATGGTGTCCACAAATAAAGATAAAATTATGCAAAGAATAAACCAGCTACTTTAAAATTGTGTTATAGCTAAGTGAAATCAGAGTTGATAAAACTGATTTACCACACTTTGTTATGAACCACTCTTGCAGCATCCACTCGAGACCCCAACTTCAGGCTAAAATCCAATTTTATCAGTAAATATTTATGCTATAAATGTGAATCTAACTGATTTTAAGTAGTCAATAAAGAAGTGAATTTTTGCATCTAATCAACCAATTTGCAAATATAGTTTAGAATGTAGTTTATTTGTAAACAGAACTGCCTGCTATATAGATATAAAAATGCTGAGACATGAAGAAAGAGATTTGACTGTCATTCTGGACTATAATATGAAGAATTTGGAAATGAAATATTTATAAAGTTAATATGCCAGGTAGCAAGAAACCAGGAGAATTTTTCAAATTGCTCACATTAAATCAAGGGCTACAAAATAAAATCTGGTGAAAAGTATATGAAATCACATTATTTTTTGTAAAGCAAGAAAAGCCTTAAAAGAAAAAAGATATATTTGTGACTCATAAAGGGAACTAGTATTTACTGCATGTCTAGAGGGGTTAGTCCTCCAACAGCCACATTGTAAAGACATTATTATTAGCCCCACGTTACGTACTAGGAAGCTGAGGCTCAGAATGGTTACATAACTAGTCCAAGGACACGAAACTAGTACCTGACATGGCCCAAGCTAAAACTCAGGCCCGATTTTCCTCTATGTTACACTGGTTTGCAAATTATTAAAATAGGTTTGTTCTGTTTTGCAAATGTATTTCAAGAGAGTTCTTTCTAATACATGTATTATCAATGCTTTGTATTTTTTGTTATTAAAAGATGTGTTTGAAGACACTTCCTGCAAATAAAAAAGTCTATAGTGCTTATGCATTTTTAAAGGTGTTTTGTAAAGGTTCTTACTGTTAGCTTGGAAGCAAAAATACACATCAATATCTTACTTCTATCCCAACAATTTCCTTACTAAACTGCAGGCTTATTATGTTTTCTGTCCACAGAGCTCATACTGCAGGACCATGTTTATATATATATATATTTTGTAACCTTGCAGTTGAATATCTGAGATAGATAAAATAATGTCTTTTATTGTGTTCTAGGTGTGGCTCAAGTGTTGTGGGTATTTTTTTAAAAATCTTATTTTATTAGACATTTCCTAAGTTTTCATTGGACTGAACAATGGATTTCTAGTTGAAGGATGTGTTCTTTCAATAAATGCTTTCCTTATACTATAAAACATTATTGTTTTTTAGTACAAGAAGCAGTAGAATTCATGTAGTATGTCTATATAGGATCACAACTTTTTTCTGTGTCTCTTCTTTTTAGTGAAAAATAAAGCCAAAAATTGGCTCAGCCCTCATTAATACAAATTTTATGATTTTGGCTTCAATGTTTCATTCAGGACCTTTGCACAGATGCTTTATCTCTAAGAAGATAACACTCACAGGCAAAAGCAACATGATCTGTTAAAACAGTATGTTTTCCTTTAGACAAGAGAGGGTAATGTGTAGGGTGTATGAGATGACTTGATTCTGCCCTGCAATGAGTGAGACCAATAAGCTCTAGGAACTGAGGTTCTGAGAAGGGAAGACTAGGACAAAATTGTAGGAGACTAAGGGGACAAATGAGAGGATGGGGAGTGTTTTGGTTTACATGGTAGAAAAATTACCACTAGCAGTGCACATAGACGGAGATGAAGGGGCTGAGGCAAAGTGATATGTACAGATGTGAAGAGTTCTGAAGCCCTCCCCAGCTTATGAAGCTGACAGTAACCTTTCATGAAACAGACACAGCAGATAAAGCAGGTGTAGCCGTAATTCTAGGAGGAACCTAAGGACCTAGACCCACTGGAAATGAGTTAAAGGGGCTTGTGAGGTAGGGACAGAAGGTGCCTTTATTTATTTATTTATTACTTATTTATTTATTTTGAGATGGAGTCTTGCTCTGTCATCCAGACTGGAGTGCAGTGGTGTAATCTTAGCTCACTGCAACCTCTGCCTCCCAGGTTCAAGCAATTCTTGGGTCTCAGCCACCTGAGTAGCTGGGATTACAGGCCTGTGCCACCACACCTGGTTAATTTTTGTATTTTTAGTAGTGATGGGGTTTTGTCATGTTGGCCAAGCTGGTCTTGAACTCCTGGCTTCAGGTAATCTGTCTGCCTCGGCCTCCCAAAGTGCTGGGATTACGGACCTAAGCCACTGAACCTGGCCCAGCAGGAATCTTTCAAAGGAATCCTTTCAAGTTTACAATAATGTGGTTTTGGCAAAGAAAGTGAACACAGCATGGACAATTATGTATGATTGACTTCCCATCACAACATCTCTGACTATGAATCATCCCTTTTTCTTTTCCATTTCCTACCTTTTCCCTACTTATAATGTTTATTTCTCATTCCATTTTTTGTTTTTGTTCCTTTGGAAAATATTATATATTCTAACTTGAATTTCCTCTCTTTATTGCTTTTCCTCTCTTAGCTGTATGTTCACTCTTTGACTTGTTTTTAAGTTTAATTTAACTTAAATTTTTAACTGACATGTACAGTTATTATAATTGTATCTATTTATGAGGTAAATGATCAGATAAGGGTAGTTAATATAGTCATCATTTCAAACATTTGTCATTTCTTTGTCCTGGGAACATTCAATATCCACCTTTAGCTGTTTGAAACCACATAATATATTATTGTTGACTATAGTCATCCTGCAGTGGTATAGAACACTGGAACTTATTCCTCTTATCTAGCTGAGAGCTAAGAATGTGATTCAATTCAGTAAGATACAGAGAGAGGTTCAAAGTCATAGTGTTTTCTTTTGTTTGTATTGTTTTGTCTTGTTGAGACAGAGTCTCACTCTGTCGCCCAGGCTGGAGTTCAGTGGCATAATCATGATTCACTGGAGCCTTGACTTTTCGGGTTTAAAGTTATCCTCCCACCTCAGCCTCCCAAGTAAGTAGCTGGGTCTACAGGCGTGTGCTTTGCTAACTTTAATATTTCTTGTAAAGATGGGATTTTGCCATGCTGCCCAGGCTGGTTTTGAACTCCTTGTCTCAAGTGGTCTTCCCACCTTGGACTCCCAAAGTGCTGGTATTTGGTATAAGCCACTGTGCCTGGCCCTATTTACATAGCCTTACACAGTCTTCACAAGGTCTGGATTCCACCATTCATTCATTTGTTCATTCATTTGCTCAGGTTTGTCAAGTATTTACTAAGGGCCAGGTGGTGTATAGATACTCAGTATCGTGGCCCTCAGCCTGAGATACTTGATTTGGCTTCAGAGAATATGGGAATTCCCTGAAATAATTTGAGAAGATACCTGTGTGTAGTAGGATTTTTGGCTCTCAGTAATTTCTTCCCACCATGTTGGTTAAGTGTCCACTGCTTGAACTCACATTAGGATCATGTCCTGGGGACAGAACTATGGGCAGTTCAGATGAGGGTCCTGTTCATATGGAGCTTAACTTCTAGTAGAGTGAAGAGAGGAAAGGAGATTATTAAGGTTAAAAAGAAACAAACCAACAATAAACAGGATAAGTTCAGATTTTAATAAATCTATAAAGGGAATGTCCTAGATAGGACTGCCTTAGAGAAGGTGGTCAGGGAAAGGTTTTCTGGGAAGACATTTAAGACAAGATTTAAATGGGGAGAACGAGGTCATTTTGTAGGTCTGGGCCAGGCTGAGATACGTATATATCTAAACAGTGATCCTCCACAGTTATTAGACTAAGAGAATTTATTATCCATTTTCTCATTTATTTGCTTTTTATTTTTGCAATTATTGTTAAGAGCTTTACAAAATTATATTGTTACTTTTTAAGATTTGTTCTTTACTCCTACAGCATAAGAGAATTGGGCCAGATGATGTCTATAATACCGAGCTTTTATAAAAGAAATGCAGTACGCCGTAAGATAGAGTTCTGGATCCCATGTATTTTGTACCCAAAGATAATTAAAATAGCATGTGTTGATTTGTTATTCTTCATCTGTTCTTTTTTATTTCAATCATAATTTAACAGTTCCAATTACACAGCTAGAGGATTTTTTTTTCTTAGACCTGCATTTAATTAGATGGGTGTGCTTTTCAGGAGTAATATGGAGAGGGTAAAATGCTACTTTTTTTGTGGGAATTTTAAACTTCTATTATTATACATTGAAAGAGAGTATAAATGTGTTATACTGAACAATGTATTTGCAAATATTAGGTGCTTCAGTAAAATGTTAAGAAATTTCCAAGGCCTGATTTTATGCATTTAGATTAATTATTGATGTTTCTCCTAATTCTGCTACTTGAAAGTGGGTGTGAAGAACAAATTTGTTTTCAATGCAGTTTTAAAGGGACTGAGTCTTTGGTAGCTTTATGAACCCACAGTCATCAAATTTCTCATCATTTGAGGTTGTTAATCATTATGATAGTTCAAGGAGATTCTGAGTGAATAAGAAATGAAATTCTATTATTATCTTATCTTTGACTGTGAAAATATTTAACCACAGATATTTAACTGCTTATACATCTCAACATACTCCATGGACTAGCATAATAATGAATTTAATAAGCTGAAAAGTTAACAAAAATTAATAATACTGCTTAGTAACAGTACTTTCTGAAAGAAGGAATGACAGAGGGAAGCAAAAATGCATGTGTAGTTATTCTGTATCTTGTATGTGGTTGTATGGTTTAAATGCCTTTAGTTTTATTTAGAAGTAGATTTCTTTACTTCAGCACTAATTTCTGGGGTGTTTCTGTATTCATGTGTTGCATACATGATTACGTATGATATGTAAAATTATATATTAATAAAGTGCTTAGTGCATAAAATAGATTTACATGTTTAATAATATAAGAATCTTTTGTTATCTAGACTGGAAAGGCTAGGAAAATGACAATCAGGGATATCATAAGTGTGAACAAGAAAGTTCCACTGGATAACTAACTTTAAAAAAAATAATAAAAAGAAAGATGTAGTGCACTTGCACAGTCCAAAGCAACCCATGAATGTGTCCTAACAAGTCCATGAGCAAGTCCAGGCAGCCAACTTTGCCACCATTTTGCTCCTTCTGGTTGTTCATGAACACTAATGGGCATCACTGGTTTTCTGCTTACGACCGCTTCTCTTACTGGGCTCCACTGTCTGTTACCAGGAACACTGGTAGCCATCACCTCTGGGTAGCATTGCTATTGCTTCTCCTAAGGCTACTGTTGCTACTAGTACTTTTATTTGCTGTGACATCATCCAATCACTGCTGATGCTTCCCAGTGAAGCTTGAGAAGAGTGGACTAGAGCCTCCAAGTGCTATAACTTCCAATGGTCTGTGGCTGAATAGAAGCTACCACTTCTCTTCCCCTGAATGCACTTTAATACCCTTAAGGAGTATCTCTGTCCAAATTAAGAGGTTGTACTAGATCTATCATTTTTAACCCTGTAGGCAGCAGAGTCACGTAGGATACTTGGGAAACACAGTTTCTTGACTCTACCTAGACTTTCTGAGTACTAATCTCTGGTGGTAAATTCCATGAGAGAGAGACAGAGAGTATTTGTGGGGTGTGTGTCTGGGTGGTGGATGGGTGGGCGTGGTTGGTGAGGTGGGTTTGTGTGTGTGTAATATTTGTAACCAGGTACTCCAAGAAACATTCACACAGACAACCCAACATTGTTCTCAGACCAAATTTGAGAAACACAAGTCTAGATGGTGTTAAGGGTGCTTTAACTTTGAGACCGTGCATTTCACTCTGCAGCTTTTTTTTTTTTTTTTTTTTTTGAGACGGGGTCTCGCTATGTTGCCCAGGCTGGAGTGCAATGGCGTGATCTCGGCTCACTGCAATCTCCACCTCCCGGGTTCACGCCATTCTCCTGCCTCAGCCTCTTGAGTAGCTGGGACTACAGGCGTCCGCCACCACGCCTGGCTAATTTTTTTGTATTTTTAGTAGAGACGGGGTTTCACAGTGTTAGCCAGGATGGTCTCGATCTCCTGACCTCGTGATCCGCCCGCCTCGGCCTCCCAAAGTGCTGGGATTACAGGCGTGAGCCACCGCGCCTGGCCACTCTGCAGCTTTAAAGTGAAGTTGTGGTGGTCTCATTCCTCTTTGAATTTATGTGATATTCATGCCTCTTTTTTGGATGGTATTCTCTTTTTCAGGTTCAGTTTTTGACTTAGATACCTTTAAAATTACTTGAATTGGGGATTATTCTTTGATAATTTGCTGTTATCAAGAGAATTGAGATAAATATACATTCAGAGCATCACTATCAACTTTGAGGAAATGTAGACACTTGTGTGTTCATGTTGGACACAGGAGGCTGAGATGAGAAGATCATTTGAACCCACAAGTTCAAGGCTAAAGTGAACTGTGATTGTGCTACTGCACTGCAGCCTGGAACACAGAGCAAGATGCTGTCTCAAAAAGCAAAAACAAAAACAAAAAAAGACAACTAACAAAGAATTATACAAAATTCATTTATAATATTTGATACCATTAAATTTACAGGCGCACCTACATAAATGCTGCATTTTGTGCTCAGATTACCAGGGACATGGCAAAAGCTAATCAGCCTAAGAGGCAGGAGAATCACTTGAGCCCAGGATTTCCAAAAATATGTATCACTATGATATATCAATTTTTTATTTTATTTTACTTTTAGAGACTATTTTTGTAATAGTCTGACTTCTTATATCACAATATGTAGAGATCCATTTAGCTCTCAAATCTATGATAGTGTGATTCTTTTAAATAATTGTATGCTTCAGGATGTAGCAGAATTGGAGTTTGTCTTCTTCCTGAGTAAAGGAAAGAAAAATATTCATTTCAGTTAAAATAAATTAAGGTTGTATAATCTATGTCTCCTTAGGCTGCCCCACCCCGGTAAACGTGGGATTATATGGACAGTCTACCAAAGACATTTCCCTGGCCCGCATCTCTATCAACCACCTCTGGACTTTCTGATCCCTTTGGAGTCTCTCTGACTTATTTCTGGGAGGTTATAGGGTGTGTCTCCACTGTGTGCTCCTGAACAAGTCCCTGTGTTCTCTTAGTCACTGCCAGATGAAGAGGTGAAGAGTAAAATTCCATGTTTTTCCATTTACCTATTGCATTCTTGTTTTTATATATTTTACTTCAATATATACTATAAGTTATACTACATGTGGTTAATATTGTTGCTTTAAACAGTCAATAGTCTTTGTATACATAATAAAAACACAGTCTTCAGTGAAGTGAGCCTTTTCTGCTTTTTCTTTTACACTTATTTCTTCATAGAACACAGAAGACAGCCGAGTAATAGTTATCAAAATGACTCCTCTCTTCCAAAAACTGAAGCATTGTTATTGAAAGTTAATGCCCATGACCTTTTTCCAAGAGGGTTCCTTGGTCAGTTGGGATTCTATTGGAAACAGATGAAAGAAAACCCAGCCTGAATTGACTTAAGCCAAAAGTTAATTTAGTGGTTTTCTCACCTGTAGAATACGAAGACAAGCTGGTTTCAGACATAACTTAGTCTAGAGGCTTGACAGTCATCAAGAGGAAGTAGTTTCTCTGTCTCTGGGCCCCACTCGGATCTCCTTTTCTCATTTATCTCCTCGTGGTAACAAGATAAAGGTAACTGTAGACATAACCAGAGTCTGGACCTGCTTAGGTCCAGTAGAAAAGACAGTGTCTCTCTTCAGCGCCAAGCTGAAGTTCTGGTCTGAGTCTCGTTGCTCAAATTCGATCATGGGCCCGTATCTGAATCATTCACTGTAACCAATGAGAATGGCTACCTTGCAATCAATCAAGGCTGAACCCCTGAAAACTGACTCACCTAAGCCACAAAACTTAAGAGGAATGGTTTCCCCCCTGAAAAGAAAGAGTGTGCTTTAAAAAGAGGTGAATGGATGTTAGCTAAAACAGATTGTCATTAGAATGTTTATGCAAATATGGCTTCTTAGTAGCTCATAAGTACCTTAAAAATGTTCAGATGTGTTTAGATTCTAGTATATTATCTCATTTATACCTTAATCTTTCTTACTCTTATTTTTGCTTTACTGCCCCCGACTATAAAGTTGAGGTCCTTGAGACATAATCACCCTTTAACATTCTTGGAGTACTTCTGAGTCTAAAACCTAAAACACCTTGATAATTTGTGAAAACTCTTCTTTTTGTGCAAAGTTTTTGTTTAACGTTGTTGGAGTCAATCTCTTTTTAGGAGGAGCCTTAAAAAGACAGAGCTGCAACATGGCAGTTACTAAATTCTGTTTTGAATTATCTGCTATATTGTGAAACAGTGGGAAATGAACACAATCTAAAACCACAGCTAGCATTGCTACCAGACCTTCTTAGTTACTCTGACCCTAAAGTTGTTTATTTATCAAGCTTGGGGGAACACTTCTGAATTCTAGCTGGCATTACTCTGGGTTTAACATCTTCCGTAAATTAGGAAAAACATTGTTCACAATCTCACTCTGCATAACCTCAAGCCTTCATTTTCTCAAACCTCACCCCTCTTTCTCCTTGCTTCACTGCAGCTCACAGAATGGGTAAGACTTGCCCGATTTTTTTAGGACAAGTGACATAGGCCTGCTATTTAAATGAACAAAGAAAGGACATATTTTCTACATGATAATTTGTTTAACAGAACTATTCACCTCAGTGCTCTTTTGGGGAATTAAGAGTACAAAATACCTTTGAATCTTGTTCAATATTAAGTCATGTTTATTTTTAAAGTGAGAGTCATTACTCTAAGTGGAATAGGATTTGGTTTTTCTGCATTAGGCAATAGCTCAAAATGCTATTTTAAAATTATATCGGTTCCTTTCAACTGACCTTGTCTATAGATTTGCAAACACATATAGACATTTTATGTTTTTCAGCTATGGCAAAATATTTTCCTTTTCTAGGTCTGCCTGTGGGTGTTTATGCACCTTGTATATACCAACTTGTATATCTACAAACATATACGTTTTGGCACCTATACTATTCTATAGTTTTAAATTTTGTACTAAACTCTTCTGAGACTTATTATGGTTTACACTCAACCCCATTTTATCTACTTAATGATCGGAGCCACCTTTTTATTCTTATTTGTTTCTCTAATGAACTTTGGAGGATTGCAATGTGCTAAGTTCTAGCGTACAACTGTGCTCAAGACAGACCCAATCTCTGCCCTCACAGTATCTTAGTTGGTTACATATTTGCTCTTACTTCTTTCTTCCCCCCAGCTTTATTGAAGTATAATTAAAAAATGAAAAAATTATATCTTTAAATTACACATCTTGAAGTTTTGATATACATACACATTGTGAAATAATCACCACAATCAAGCTAATTAACATATCCCTATCACCTGACAGTTACCATTTTTTCTTTTTTTGTTGCAAGAACACTTAACATATATCATATATCAAGTACACAATACATTATTGTTAATTAAAGCACGTTATAACTAACTATAATTACATAAGCTATCCATATCATACACATCTTGCATAACTAAAATTTTGTATGCCCTGTCCAATATCACTTCATTTCCCCCTGTTAACCAACTCCTGGCAACCACCATTCTACTCTTGTCTCTATGAGTTTGACTATGTAAGATTCCATTCTATTTAAGGTGAGATCATGCGATATTTGTCTTTCTATGTTTGGCTTATTTCACTTAACTTAAGGTCCTCCAGGTTCATCTTTGCTGTCACAAATGACTGGATTTCTTTCTTTTTTAAGGCTGAATAGTATTCTATTGTGTACCTATACCACATTTTCTTTATCCATTGATCCATTGACAGACATTTAGATTACTTCCATGTCGTAGCTAATGTAAATAATGATGCCATGGACATGAGAGTGCAGATATCTCTTCAACATACTGATTTTTTTTGTTGTTTTTTTTTGTTTGTTTGTTTGTTCTGGTTTTTTTTTTTTTTTTTGGTGGCAGGATATACACCTAGAAGTGGGATTTCTAAATGATAGTTCTGTTTTTACCTTTCTGAGGAACGTCCATGCTGTGTTTCACAGTGGTTATACCAAATTACATTCCCACCAATATAAGTTCCATTCTGTATAAAAGTTGTGTTTTCTTCACATCCTCACTAATATTTCGTCTTTTTGATACTAATTATTCCAAGAGGTGTGAGGTCATATCTCATTGTAGTTTTGATTTGGATTTTCCTGATGGTCAGTGATGTTGAGCATTTTTTCATATGGCTGTTGGACATTTGTATGTCTTCTGTTGAGAACTGTCTATTCATACCTTTTAGCTATGTTTTAATAGAGTGTCTTTTTTTTACTTATTGAGTTGTATGAGTTCTTATGTATTTTGGATATTAATTCCTTATCAGGTATATGGTTTGCCAGTATTTTCTCCCATTATAGGTTGCCTTTTTATTCTGTTGATTGTTTTTGTTGCTCTTCATAAGCTTTTTAATTTGATGCAGTCTCACTTGTATATTATTACTTTTTGTTCTTGTGCTTTGGTATCATGTCCAAAAATATCATGATCCAAACTAATTTCAAGAAGATTTTTTCTTATGTTTTCTTCTACTAGTTTTATGGTTTCAGGCCTTATGCTTAAGTCTTTAGTTCATTTTGTGTTGATTTTTGTATGTGTTGTAAGTTGAGTTCAATTTCATTCTTCTGTGGGTGGACATATTGTTTTCCCAACATAATTTATTTAGGAGACCATCCTTTCCCCACTGTCAAAGATCAGTTGATGGTAATGGGTGGATTTATTATGTTGGTGCAATAGTAATTGTGGTTTTGCCATTACTTTTAATGTTAATTCGTGTAATTAAAAGTAATGGGAAAACCACAATTAATTTGCACTAACCTGATACCTCTGGGCTCTTTCTGTTCCATTGGTCAATATAACTATGTTTATGCCACTACCATGCTGTTTTGATTACTGTAGCTTTGTAAGATATTTTTAAATCAGAAAGTACAATACCTTCCCCTTTGTTCTTCTTGTTCAACATTGCTTTGAGAGGCCAGGCACAGTGTCTTACTCCAGTAATCCCATCACTTTGGAGGTTGGGACCAGAGGATCACTTGAGGTCAGGAGTTTGAGACCAGCTTGGGAAACAAAACAAAACTCTGTCTCTTCAAAGAAATTTGAAACATAAACAAATTTCCTGGGAATGGTGGCACTTTCCTGTAGTCCCAGCTATTTGGGAGGCTAAGGAGGGTGGATTGTTTGAGCCCAGGAGTTTGAGGCTGTAGTGAGCTATGATTGTGCCACTGCAGTCCAGCCTGGGCAGCAGTACAAGACCCTGTCTGTAAGAGAAAAAAAAAAAAAAAAAATGATTGCTTTGGCTATTGGAGGTCTTTCATGGTTCCATATGAATTTTAGTATTTTTTTCTACTTTTACAGAGAATGTCATTGGGATTTTAATAGCTATTACATAAAATCTATAGATTATTGTGGGTAGTATGAACATTTTAATAATATTAATTCTTACAATCCATAACCATGTATGTCTTTCCATTTGTCTCTTTTTAAATTTCCTTCATCAATATTTTATAATTTTCAGTGTGTAAGTCTTTTGCCTCTTTAGTTAAGTTAATCCTAAGTATTTTATTTTTTTGTTGTTATTGTGAGTGGGATTGTTTTCTTAATTTTCCTTTTAGATAGTTTGTTGTTTGTGTATAGAACATGACTTATTTTTGTATATTAATTTTATATCCTGAAACTTCACTGAATTATTTTATTAGTTCTAACATTTTTTTCTTTTTTTGTAGTCTTCAGAGTTTTCTACATATATGATCATGTCATCTGCAAACAGAGATAAGCTTATTTCTTCCCTTCCTAATTAGATACATTCGATTCGTATTTTTCTTTTCTTAAAATTTTTTTTAAATTTTTTATTTATTTTTATTTTTTATTATACTTTAAGTTCTAGGGTACACGTACGTGCACAATGTGCAGGTTTCTTACATGTTGGTGTGCTGCACCCATCAACTTGTTAGCACCCATCAACTCGTCATTTACATCAGGTATAACTCCCAATGCCATCCCTCCCCCCTCCCCTCTCCCCATAATAGGCCCCGGTGTGTGATGTTCCCCTTCCAGAGTCCAAGTGATCTCATTGTTCAATTCCCACCCCTGAGTGAGAACATGCGGTGTTTGGTTTTCTGTTCTTGTGATAGTTTGCTGAGAATGGTGGTTTCCAGCTGCATCCATGTCCCTACAAAGGATACGAACTCATCCTTTTTTATGGCTGCATAGCATTCCATGGTGTATATGTGCCACATTTTCTTAATCCAGTCTGTCACTGATGGACGTTTGGGTTGATTCCAAGTCTTTGCTATTGTGAATAGTGCCGCAATAAACATACGTGTGCATGTGTCTTTATAGCAGCATGATTTATAATCCTTTGGGTATATACCCAGTAATGGGATGGCTGGGTCATATGGTATTTCTAGTTCTAGATCCTTGAGGAATCGCCATACTGTTTTCCACAATGGTTGAACCAGTTTACAATCCCACCAAGAGTGTAAAAGTGTTCCTATTTCTCCCCATCCTCTCCAGCACCTGTTGTTTCCTGACTTTTTAGTGATTGCCATTCTAACTGGTGTGAGATGGTATCTCATTGTGGTTTTGATTTGCATTTCTCTGATGGCCAGTGGTGACGAGCATTTTTTCATGTACCTGTTGGCTGTATGCATTTCTTCTTTTGAGAAATGTCTATTCATATCCTTTGCCCACTTTTTGCTGGGGTTGTTTGTTTTTTTCTCATAAATTTGTTTGAGTTCTTTGTAGGTTCTGGATATTAGCCCTTTGTCAGATGAGTAGACTGCAAAAATTTTCTCCCATTCTGTAGGTTGCCTGTTTACTCTGATGGTAGTTTCTTTTGCTGTGCAGAGGCTCTTTAGTTTAATTAGATCCCACATATCAATTATGGCTTTTGTTGCCATTGCTTTTGGTGTTTTAGACCTGAAGTCCTTGCCCATGCCTATGTCCTGAATGGTATTACCTAGGTTTTCTTGTAGGGTTTTTATGGTTTTAGGTCTAACATTTAAGTCTCTAATCCATCCTGAATTAATTTTCATATAAGGAGTAAGGAAAGGATCCAGTTTCAGCTTTCTACTTATGGCTAGCCTATTTTCCCAGCACCATTTATTAAATAGGGAATCCTTTCCCCTTTTCTTGTTTTTCTCAGGTTTGTCAAAGATCAGGTGGCTGTAGATGTGTGGTATTATTTCTGAGGGCTCTGTTCTGTTCCACTGGTCTCTATCTCTGTTTTGGTACCAGTACCATGCTGTTTTGGTTACTGTAGCCTTGTAGTACAGTATGAAGTCAGGTAGCATGATGCCTCCAGCTTTGTTCTTTTGACTTAGGATTGTCTTGGCAATGCAGGGTCTTTTTTGGTTCCATATGAACTTTAAAGCAGTTTTTTTTCCAATTCTGTGAAGAAAGTCATTGGTAGCTTAATGGGGATGGCATTGAATCTATAGATTACCTTGGGCAGTATGGCTATTTTCACGATATTGATTCTTCCTATCCATGAGCATGGAATGTTCTTCCATTTGTTTGTGTCCTCTTTTATTTCACTGAACAGTGGTTTGTAGTTCTCCTTGAAGAGGTCTTTTCTTTCTTTCTTTTTTATTATTGTCTAATTGTCTAATTGTTCTGGCTAGGACTTCCAGTACTGTGTTGAATGGATGTAGTGAGAATGGACATCCATATCTTATACAAGAACTTAAAGAAAAACTTTCAGTTTTTGCCCATTGATTATTATGTTAGCTGTGGGCTTTTCATATATGGCCTGTATTGTGTTGAAACAATTTCCTTCTATACCTCTTTTGTTGAGAGTTTTTATCATGAAAGAATGATGAACTTTGTCACATGCTTTTCCTGAATTTGTTGAGATGATCATATTGTTTTTGGCCTTCATTCTGTTAGTGTGATGCATCATATTGATTGATTTCCTTATGTTGAGCCATCTTTGCATCCCAAAGATAAATCCCGCTTGGTCATGGCATATGATCTTTTTAATGTTCTGCTGAATGCTGTTTGCTAGTATTTTATTGAGGATTTTTTCATCTGCATTTATCAGGAGTATTGGCTTTTAGTTTCCCTTTTTTTGTTGTATCTTTGTGTGGTTTTGATCAGGATGGTCCTCGCCTCATAAGATGAGTCTGGAAGTGATTCTTCCTATTTTACTTTTATTTTGGAAGGGTTAAGGAAGGATTATTATCAGTTCTTCTTTGGTTGTTTACTAGAATTCACCAGTGAAGTCATCTGATCCTGAGCTTTTCTTTTTTGAGACCCTTTTGATTACTGACTGAAATGTCTTCCTTGTGCACTTTGTCTACTTAGACTATTTCTTCTTGATTCAGCTTCAATAAGTTGCATATTTGTAGAAATTTATCTATTTCCTTTAGATTATCCAGTCTGTTAGAATATAATTGTTCACAATAGTCCCTAATGATACTTTTCATTTCTGAGGCATCCATTGTAATATCTTCTCTTTTATTTCTAATTTTATTTATTTGAGTCTTCTCCAATTTTTCTTACTAGCCTAGCTGAGTTTGTTGATTTTGATGATGTTTTCAAAAAATCAACTCTTGTTTATGGATTTTTTATTGTTGTCTGTTTCTTATTTGATTTACTTCTCTAATCTTTATTAATTCCTTCCTTCTGATAATTTTAGGCTTAGTTTCTTCCTTCTTCCTCTTTTTCTAGTTCCTTGAGGTGTAAAGTCATGTTGCTTATTTGAGAACGTTCTTTTTTAGTGTAGGTGTTTATGTTGTATTTTTGTTTTCATTTGCTCTGAAATTAAACCTAGTTACATTGCTGCCTCTGCTTTTCCATGTTTTCTTTAGTCTGCTTTTTAGCTTTACCTTTATTCTTTCCCTCCTTGTTTAAGATCTCTTAACTTGGATAAATATAACAGAGTGAGCAATGAAGGGGTTATTTCATTCCTTTTAGGAGGATATTCCTCTGTGTTAACCTTGGATTCTAGGACTGGTCAAACAAGGAAACAATAAATACAAAGCATCGAGTCCGAAAACGAAGAAAAGCAACAGTTCATCTTCCCTGGCAATGATATTATAGTATTATTTTAAGATTCAGTGAATTCTTGACTTCTGTTCTGCAAGCTGTAAGATTGGTTGATTTGTAATAGGGGGAACAAGTGCATGTTGTGAGGAGGGTAGACATTTAGAGAAAGTAAATGACCTTGAGGGTATTGAACTCTGGGAATCAACTTGTTCTCCAAAGTTAGGGGACATGCCACTTCTAGATGGTGAACCTGTGGGTGTTCATTTAAACAGTAGAGTCATAGAAAAACTTTACTATCTGAAATATAATAAAAATGCCGCTTTAACTGCTAAGTCGCCATCTGTTACTAGCTCTTTGCTACTGATTTATCTTTTTTCCTTTTAAAACATGTGAATTCTTAGATTTTCATATTATAATTTTATACTTACCTTAAATTAGGATTGAGGGGAAACTTTGACAACAACTCTTAAAAGAAAATTATTAACTTGTAAAAAATCATACTTTTAGGTTTGGGTAATATCTGGGGAGAAAGCAAAAGCAAGTCAGGAAGCATGTAGGTGACCCATGTGCATTTCTATGTATGAGCAACAGGAATGGTAGAACTTTTGTTGTACAATCTAATTATTCACTAATCAAGATACACATACTGCATTACTATGTAGGTTTGAAGATGGCATCTTTGCCATATGTTTCTTTTTTAACCTTGATATCTTAAAAAGCTTCTCCTAAAAAACAATGCAAGCAGTTTTTAACCCTAACAATGAGGGATGGAGTAGATGTCCTTACCTACACTTGTTACTATGAGTGATACGTTTATATAAAGAGATGTATGTAAAGGAAATTCATTCACTCATTCATTTACGTACCTAACCATTATTCCTTCATCAGTTCTTATTAAGCACTTACTATGTTAGGCCCTGTATATGTTTTACATGCATTATCTCCTAACCTTATAACAATGGTGTGTAAAGAAACTAATATTATCCATTTTATAGATGATAAATTCATGATTAGGGATATTGATTATTATGTCCAACTTTGCACAGCTGGCAAATGACACATTTGAAATCTGAACCCACACAATCTAATTCAAGAGTTACATTGCCAGTACTACAAAAAATTGTTTATTTTATAGGTAAAGAAAAGGCACTGAATTAAATATTATGACTAAGCTTGTGATCTGAAAAGATTTAGGTTCTGAGTTGGACCTGATTAAAAATTCTAGCTCCACCAGTTACTGATTACGTGAACCTGGTGGGAGTTGTTCAGTCTCTCCATACTCCAGGTTCTTCCTTTTTCAACAGTGTTGCTGGGCCATTAAATGAAACAGCTTTACCTAAAAAGCACTCAGCATAGTAAAACCGCTGTAGATATTAGCTGTTACACACTTACTTCTCTCCTTTACTGGAGGGAGGGAGAAGATGGATTTTTATTTTACAATCTTATTTTATAAAACTATAAGCCTGGAGTCTAGGGGGTAATGTAGGAATTGAAATGTGAAATGGTTCTGATCTAAGATGGAAACATTAGATGGATGAAAGAATATCATGCAGATAGAATTAAAAATAGTTAGGTTGGAGTATTTTATGTGGGACTGAGAGTAAAATAAATCTACAGTTTGTGAGTGGTAGAATGTGAAGCGATTAACTAGGATGGGGAATTGGAAGGGAAGTGCTAGGACAATTCCTGGCACATAGTAGGCATGCAACAAAAGGTTGGAAGCTTGATTGCTATGATCTGTATGCAGAGATACTATGGTTGACATAAATGTGTTAATATTGTCCTTTGGTGAGTGTTTTCTTGGTATTTAAGTGCAATGGAGCACAAAGGTTTGTTGTGTAAAGTGTGATAATGAAAGGAATATGACCATTACTCCATCTGTCACTTTCACTCATGCCTTTTAATGAGCCCTTTGCTCCAATAAGATGGTTCAGTTAATGGTTCCTTAAGCCCCACACACTTACCTGTCTTTTTGCCTTTGCTGAATTTATTGCTTAAGACTTTAGCCAGTATCTCTTTTTGCCCATTCTTTTAAATTTTATTTATTTTTAAGTATATTTTTTGAGATGGAGTCTCACTCTGTTACCCAGGCTGGAGTGCAGTGGTATGATCTCGACTCACTGCAACCTCCGCCTCCTGGGTTCAAGAGATTCTCTTTCCTCAGCCTCCTGAATAGCTGGGATTACAGGCATTCCCCACCAAGCCTGGCTAATTTTTGTAATTTTAGTAGAGATGGGGTTTCACCATATTGGCCAGGCTGGTCTTGAACTCCTGATCTCAGGTGATCTGCCCACCTCGGCCTCCCAAAGTGCTGACATTACAGGTGTGAGCCACCGTGCCCAGCCTCTTTTTGCTCATTCTTCAAAGTAGAAACTTTGGTGGAACTTTCACAGTCAGCCTAAAACATATGTCTGTAACCCTAGCTTGGTTCTAAATCCCACGGTGCCTTCTCCTTGGGAAAAACAGAGAAGGCACCGTGGGATTTAGAACCAAGTTAGGACTAAAGATTCAGATTACCTATGTTACAGGCTGACAGCCATAGGTATATTGTTCTCTGCACATTTGTTTTTTTCTGGCCTCTCAATGACATTATGTGCTTCTTTTATACCTCATGTGGTGTAAGTGCTGTGCAATAATAGAAATTCAATAAAGGACTCTTAAAGTTACAATTAAAGTCAGGATTGAATTTTGTGGAAAATCTTGATGCAAATGTACAAAAGAACTTCAAGAAAATTAGAATGCCATGAGTCACGCATTTCCTGGTACTATTCATTCCTCTTTAGGTACTATCATTCTGCTCAACCTAACATTTCTACCACCTACACCTACCATCTGGAATTATAGGCAGAGGGTATGAAGGGTGTCAAATCTTGAAAGAAAATTGCCTTTTCTCCAAAGTTGATGAAACTACACCACAGTTGATTGGATTACTTGCTCAGCAAGAGAGTAGAACCTTGTCTTTATGAATTAAATGTCACTATTTTGTCTATTTGAAGATGACCTTATAGGGGATCATGGCTTATGACAAGTTATTTTGCTGAGGCTTGAATTTGAATTGTGTGTTGGTGAATGAGCCACTGCACATGCGGTCAGAGCAGCTGCTGTCCATGCAGCTTTTCTTCTCTTTCGTTTTCTGTGTCATACACAGTAATCTTTGTGAGTTAGTCACATCTACTTCTTGTGTAGTAATAGTATATTATAGTGGTATCATAAATTTGAGATTTATGAAAGTTGTGTGACATACCTTCAGGTGAATCTCAGTGGATTACTGTATTTAATTATTTATTCTCTTTTGTTCTGATTAAGAAGATCTTTGTTGGGATGCTGAGTTCTTATTTAAATATTATACACTCTTCTTATTTCTCTCTGCAAAATTTTAGCCTTACTGATGAATTTTGCTTTACTCTAGAATGTGGTTGACTTTTGAGACAAATACAGATTTGGCAAGGTAAATCTAAAAGCCACAGTTGAACACAGTTCTCTCTTAGAGGTAAGAACCATAACTGTTTCTGTGGACCCCAGCAAAGGTACCTTCTTTTACAAAACAATGTTCTTCTTGTTCCATAGTCAATTACATACTGAACCTCTGTTATCCGAGACCTAAGCAGCAGGGCTGCTGTCTCCAGAATTATATTCAGCAGCTGTCTCCTCCCTATTAGCTTACCCATTCCTGATGTGTTGATTCCTTTCAGAAGGCTCCAATCCAAATAAGACTCAATTAGCAGCAGCCTGAAAATAGTGTGTATGCCTTTCTTTTCCTGTATAAACCTTGTGAGTGTTAAGCTTCTAACTTCACTTTCCTCTTAATACTAACTGAAGGTCCCATAACTTTCTGTGGAATGTTGACTTTTTTTTGAGTGAGATAAGCTCTTGACATGCCAGCTAACTCTCATGTCTTGGTGACAGCACAATGGAGAAATATTAGGAAATCTGACAAGGAGAAATATTCATGTCTGATAGAGTTCAGCAACAGATTAGTGAAAGAAACTGGCCGTTCAAAATCATCATCATTCATTTCCTACACTAAGTCAAAGAAATCATTGTGCTCTGCTTAAGCCCCATGTTGAGTTCATTTCACTGACCCTTCCTTAATATTGGCTGAAAGGTATTTTTAATAACTTAGTATGTTTGGGAGTCAAAGGAGGCCAAGTTTCTGGCTAGGCTCAGAAGGGATAAAATAGTAATGAAATGTTTGGGGAATGAGAGGGGAAAAAAATGTCTAAAAGAAAGGTACCTTCTTTTAGACCTGTTTAATATAACTCACCTAATTATTTCTGAAGTAGTGGGGGGGAAATACACAAAACCCTCTGAGAAATATCAATTTTTAAACATTGCAGCCTTGAGTGAGCCACTTCAAAATGTGCAGAGAATTGGCTTATATTTTATTTGGAAACTAATGTTTAAGTCAAATGGAGCAACAGAAATCCATAGTAATCTATCCAAAAAAAGACCAAAGGATTGGGAATAGGTCAGGGTGCAGTCAGGAGAGCCAGGCGAGGGTTGGCAGACAATGGAAGGCAAGCTGGCCCAGTCAGTCTGTGGGCATGCGAGCTGAATTACCAGTGTGGGGACCACTTTCCCTTAAGAAGTCCTGTTCTAATTGATCCTGTCTCCTGAGACTCCCCCACTGCCACCGGACGTTGCAGGTTTGGCTTCTTGGCTATGGTTTTGCAGTCAGAGAAGTCCAGTTCAGCTTAGTGTGATGAGTGTGAGCAAAGCAGTATGAGCAGTGAGGTATCAGGATGAATGTGTCCCTGCCTTCTCTTCTCATGTGTCATCAATGTGAATTCTTCCCATCCATCAGCCTCTAGTCCAGTTCCTGGTGCTCTGACCTCTCTCAAGTTACTTTACTCAGAGTGCTGATCAAATGGTTTGGAACCACAGTGTTAGCTATATCCTGTTTCATCTAGTCTGTAAATCCACTGAGGATGTATCTTATACTTCTTTTGAAATACACTCTGCCATTAGCACAGGGAGGAGCACTACTAGAGGTTTAATTGACACTTGTTGATTAACTGGTACATTAATTAATGTAGGGCCTTATGGTAAACATGCCTTCCAGAGACATTTAAAAACTTTTATTCAAATTGTATATAACATCTCCTTGACACACATTTTTAGTAAATGCGATAATGTAGACACAGAATTATTCCCTGTAAAATATTAGTCATTTTAGTAATTTGAGATGAAGAGTTATTTGCTCACTAGATCTTATTCACTTGGCACCTGTTTATTAAGTGCCTATGGTGTGTCATAAGCACTGATGATGTAATTGAGGCCTAATGATAGCCTAAGAAAGTATGAAAAAATAGGAATATCTTCAGTGTTGGTTCTTTCAGGCCAATCTTTTAAAATGACTAATTGGTAGCAAAACCTGGAGTTCACTTTTTTTTTAATGAGCAGATATTTATAACTGCTACCAAAACCAGGAAAAGCTTACCAAATACGGGGGTTTGAAGATACTGTCTTTAACTGAGAAAAGCTTCCAGGCTACAAGAGGATAAAGACAGTGAGTCACATTTGAGATGTACTTTATTTCATTACTTAACAAACACTTATCCAGCACTCACAATGGACAGGCTGTCTTCCAAGCAGGAAATATGGAACATCTGCTGTAAATATGACCTCATTTAATCACTATAATAAGTCTATAAAGAAGGTACTATTATTACCCTCCTTTTAAAAGTAGGAAACTTGAAACTCTATTTTACAGTTAAAGTTCAGAGAAGTTAAGTATTTCACCCAAGGTCACACAGCCTGTGTGGTGGAGCTTCTTGCAAAAGTATTTTGGCCCTTTATAGGATAGAGAGATTAATTCCACCCAGGGAAAGAAGGGAATAAAGTAAGCCCCAGGGAATGGATGCTATTTCAACCGGGTTAAGATTGGTTTGAAACCTGGTTAAGATTGGTTTGCTTGCGAATGTGGGGCAGTCAAGAATATACCCAGAGAAAGCTATTCCACAAGGGACATAAATGTAAGATATTAACAAAATGCCATTTTCTGTCCAACATTAAAACTTTAGGAAGATACATCTTCCTCTATTCTTTTCTCTCAAAGACTTCCCAAGTTTCCGTGCAATGTTCACTTTAATTTTTTTAATATGAATAATACAGTATCTTTTACATGGCACTATCGCTTTATTTAACTCAAGATTTTCTAAGAGTTAAATGTTTACTGCTAGTCTTCACAGCAATCAATGGCTATAAGATGAGTCACCAAGTAGAAGATCAAACAGGCCTATTTAGTTTAAGATGTCCCTCCTGTGTGAATGGTCAGTGACGTCTGCCAAAACCATGCCTTATTTGTGAGAAATGCCCCTGGTCTCTGCTTGATGGAAAACTGATCAGTCTCTTTTACTCTTTCAACTCAATGATTAGCAATTACTGCTAACCTAGAAAACTTTGCTGTAAATTTCTTTAAAAATTCTCATCTTACCAGTCATGGCGGATCTTATTTGCTTTTTAATATAAACAGTGAAAGTATAAATACATTCTTACTTTCTGGAGAAGATAATAATATTAAATTTGATTTTTGTCTCCAGTGTTATTGCCTTTTTCTAACAGAAAAAGTAAATAAAACATATCTTTAGTGTTTAATTCTCTCTAAGATATCACAAACTATTTTTCAATTTTAAAATAAAACTATATCCAAAATATTATATATATATATATATACATATTTGAGACAGAGTCTTGCTCTGTCGCCCAGGCTGGAGTGCAGTGTTGTGATCTCAGCTCACCGCAACCTCTGCCCCTCAGGTTCAAGCAATTCTTCCTCAGCCTCCCAAATAGCTGGGATTACAGGCACCTGCTACCATGCCCAGTTAATTTTGGTATTTTTAGTAGAGATGGGGTTTCGTCATGTTGGCCAGGCTGTTCTTGAACTCCTGATATCAGGTGATCTGCCCACCTCGGCCTCCCAAAGTGCCGGGATTACAGGCATGAGCCACTGTGCCCAGCCAAAATATTTTAAGACATTGTAAATGATCATTAGGTTTCAGTGGTCCAAATTGGAATTTTCTTTGGAAGAAAAACCTTAAGAGGAATGTGCTAATAAAAATAAATCAGTGTAAACACTTGAAAAATAAGTTAGAAAAGATACATATAGAGCAAAAGGAAACCTTGATATAGTAAATATCATATAGTGATGTAATATTAAAAAATTAATTTGAAAACATTACGTAGAATCAAATATCTCTAAGGAAAAAACGTGAACAACTGATATAATAATTAGGTTGAATATCAAAGGATGATGTAAAATCTATTTTAATCATATACGAGGGATTGGACTTTCTGATAAGATCCAGAGACACTTTAAATATCTTACAGATGAAGAAACGGGGGACCAGAAGTTTATCACTTCCTTACATCACATTACTTGTAAGGGGTTGAGAGATCAGAGCTAGTGCTTCAACCCAGGGCCAGAATCAGCAAGGCCATTCTTTCTATGTGCTGCTAGAGAATGAAGACTTTGTCATGGTGCATTCAGCAGCTTTGATCAACTGGTCACTTGTCAGTTGGACAGATCCTATTTTCCAGAGCCTCCCTGAAGGTCTGGGGATGCATTGAATCACAGGACTGAGCTTGCATCTTATGGGAACACTCACCTCTAGAAAGGTAGCCCTTCAATTTTAGGGCAATAGCTATGAGACTGCTACCCTAGTTCTTCCAAGAGTAGAGTTTCATTTTAGAAATAGAACAGTAACCTTAAAGGATAGGCCTCCTATCCTGCTTTATACATTTTCAGAAATGCCCTTGAATTATATGTATACTTTTGTGGCTTGACTTACTAACTTTCCTTTATGTTGGCTTCCTGCACAGAAAAGCTGTTGGGGGTGACTGGTAGAGGCATTTGTTAAAGGGCTAATTTACAAGAGACTACTTTACTGGAAAGAGTGCAACTCTCCAAATAATAAGTAAATAAATAACTTTTTCCAGAAAAATCCCCCAAATAAAAAACTTTCTAAGATCTGTTTACCTTGCAGAAGCCTTTCAATTAGCCTTAGGGCAGCATGAACAGAATGTTCTATACCTTGAGTGATCCATGCACTCAGGAGAATGTGCTGATTTCAGCATCTTCCTTATAACCATGTGAACACCAAAATAGCATTCCTTTTTTCTCTGCTCCAGCTTTCTGGAGCAATTGTTTTGACTGTGTGAAAGTATAACATTTTGCATTGTTTTATGTTTTTCTGGATAAAAATATCATTTTCTTCCTAGAGAATTTGACTTGCTAAGCACATATATTGTGAATTAATATCACATTCCTGATATAGAGGGCTTTTGTAGTCAGAATAACTATCACACATCACAGAGGAATAAGAGGTTGAATATGTTCAATTTCTGTCTATTGGAAGCCTCGGGTCATCACTTCTTGGAGGCAGTCCTGAGTAGATGCAATAGACACTAAACCAAATATTATGTATACCTTATGACGGTTAATTCTTGGAATAGCTCTGGAAAGTAGACATTATATGATCATTATTTTACTGAAGACAATGCTACAGCAAGGATGACTTCGTGACTTATTTAGGGCCTCACAGTAACAGAACCTGGATTGAAATTAAGTTTGGTCTGAGTCAAAGTCTACTTTCTTTTCATTCCATTCCACTGGATAGGCTCAGAGAGTATATTGCAGAGAGAATATGGCATTTGTACCCAAATTTCATAGTTGACTTACATTTCGAGCTTCTTTTTGAAATTTTAGTTTCATAGGAGAGAATGGCAAGTTGCATATCAGAATTCAAGAGTGGGATTTGGGCTTGAAAATCACCTATTTGAAATTGATATGCATATTTCCCTCTTCAAATTTCCATATAAAGCCAGGCTTTTACCCAATATGGCCTTGGTTGTACCCCTGTGTAGTTCTGGGAGTTTCCATAATTGATATGTGTATGTTGAAGGGGAAGCAGAGAAAATAAACATGTCCATTCTGAATGCCTTTTCCTGTGAGAGATGCTAATCAGCTTTCTCTCACTCTGGAGTATGTGTTTTCAATGTTTGGATTAATTCAGCCATCCAGGAAAGAAATTTGTGCTTTGCTCTCCATATATAATATCTAGTAAAGAAGACTTAAGTCTCATCTTTCTTCTCTGAGGAGGCAGGATTCATGACCAACTGATCCCACTGAAGACAGTATTAGCAGAAGTTATGAAAGGAGCTTACAGAGTATTTTGCAAAGTTCATTTACTTACATTGCCAAAAGTTATGTGATTTTACTAAATCCCTCAAAACTCCTCTAAGGAAGTTGAGAATATCTCCATTTATCCAATGAAGAAACTTCAACTTAGAAAGGTCAAAGGGATTTGTTTGAAGTCATGGAGTCTTCTGGCTCCCACTCAAGGATTCTTTTGTCTGCAGTACCATCTTCCACCTGTGCCTTACACATTTCAGAAGTATGAAAATGGGGAGCAGACTGTTTCTCCTGGATTCTGAGTATCAGTTACTCCCTTCCTGAGTTAGAGAAATATCAACAAACTTGCAATTTGTGTAAGAATTTGATACTTAATGATAATGTATTATACCAATAATACATTATCATTGGATGTATTATCAATGGATTATCAATGGATAATGTATACAGTGTTAATATATTTATATATCATATTAATATAATGCATAACTACTACACAAATATATTTATGTACATGCATACACACAATCCCTTTATACTCCATGTTTCCCAGGTAAAATGAGAGTTAACATTTATTGAGTGCTTAGCGTGTTCCAGATACTGCGCTTAGCTTTTTAACATAGGAAAGTATTATTATCTTAATTTTGTAGAAAAAGAAGCTGAGAAGACTGTGGAGGTTTAGTAACTTGTCCAAGGTAATGCAATCAGTGGCGGCACCAGGATTTGACTCCAAGATGATCTTTTCGAGAGCATTTGCTACTAAACACTCTATTTTATTGACTCTCCTTTCCTTATTTCTGATAGTGTGGTGAAAAGTGGGGTTCTATTTTTCTAGTAGAATGGTGCTTCAATATTTCACATGAATCTTGCATTTTCCTCAAGTTCATGTTTATTTTTGAACTCCTGGTCTCTATGTTTACTTACCTTTTATTTAAATATGTACAGTAGAGGCTGTCCTGAGTAGAGGCAATAGGCATTCTATGTACTTTATGACAGTTAATTTTTGGAATAGCTCTGATGAACATAAACCACCAGAGACTGAAATAGGTTCTATATTATTTATATCTGTCCATCTTTTATAAAGTTTTATGCTATACTTTTGAGGTACTCTAAATAATTTTAAGAACTTAATTTTTCTGTGTATTAAGAGCAGATTAATATAGCCCCAAGGAAAGAAGGGATTCCCTGAGAAAGAAAGTCTATTTAATCTCACTTGGTTTCACTAGGTTTTTAGTTGTCAAAATTCAGACATTCAGTAAACACAAATGTAGATTATGTCTACTGAGCTCCACATTTTAGTTTATTTGCCTCTTAAATCAAAGAAAAGTAATTTGAAATCCAAATAAGAAAATGAAACAATTAACAACTGAGAATTCAAGTACCTAAGGTATATAAAATATTTATGTGCTAACTTATCCCATGAAGCTTTGCTACATCTCAGAACTTGTCAAAGTGAATTCCTTTCCCTTGTACTCCTGTACTATATTTTTGCTTTGTTACGCTACTTTGTATAGATTACTTGTAATTTCTGTGAGTAGTTGTGGTGTCAGGGAAACTGGGTAAGTACAGAGATGCTTAAAGTGTTGGCTTTTTGCTTAGATAGGAACAGGTCTCTGCCTATTTCACTATTTACTCTTTGGTGATCCTGCACAAGCCATTTAACTTCTTCATATTTCAATTTCCTTGTATGGTAGTAGGCCTATTGATACTAACTACATCATAGGGATTTTGCAATGATTAAATTACATGTTTCATCCAAAGCATGTGGGCCTATTGCTCAGTAAACATTAGCTGATGTTATTGTTAATATCTTTTCATTCTTATTCTCATCTTGTGATTTCAGGGGCGTATTGTCTTTTTCCTGAGCAAGGTAATAGCAAGGCTATTACATTAGCCTTCTCACTGGTCCCTAACAATCAGTAGTCGGTATGTGACCAGGAAACTAGATAATGTGAGATATTTTATCAGAAGTGATTTAATATAGAAATTGTTCAAGCAGGTTGAGGAGAGGTGCTAGAAAAATAATATAATAACACAGAGTCAATAACTGCAAGAAGCAATTGCACATTTAGGGTAAATTAAAGGGAAAAAGTGGGGTTTTAGGACCTGCAAGCTCAGATGAGATCTCACTGAGCTGGAACCCAGTCTTCTGAGGAGGTGGTTTTATCAGACTTTGGCAAGGAGCTGAGACCTTTGAGGAGGGGGCACCATCAACTGGTGCTGGTGCTGAGAGTATGATGAGGCTGGTTCTGGGAGTGTACAGGAAGCTGGAAAGTGGGACCAACTGCTGCTGCCCAGGTGAAGTTCTAATCCTGGGGTAATGTAATCAAAAAGGACAACCAAGCAGGAAGGGGTAAGTTCCTTCTCCCTCCTCTTGCTTTCCTGCCTTCCCCAGGGTTTCTTCTGGCAGATGTGAACAGTCTTCCAGTTGTTCAAGTGCAGCAAATGTAGTTTGCTGAACCATGGGGTCTGCATCAGAAAACAAAGAACAGAAGGATGGGTTTAGAGCTAAGAGGCAATATCTTAGTAACCAACACAAATATCTTTCAAATCCCAGTGTCTTTTATAAACTCCTATTGGATTACATAATCAACAGAATGAACAGAGAGCCTACAGAATGGGAGAAAATACTTGCAAACTATTCATCCAACAGAATACTAATATCTGGAATTTACAAGGAACTCCTACAACCAAATGACAGCAACAACAAAAAAAATCCCATTAAAAAGTGGGCAAAGGACATGAATATGTATTTTTCAAAAGGAGATATACAAATGGCCAGCAAGCATATGAAAAATGCTTATCACTAATCATCAGAAAAGGGCAAATTAAAACCACAATGAGTTAGCATTTTATACCAGTCAGGATAGCTATTACTAAAAATACAAAAAATAATGGATGTTGATGAGGATGCAGAGAAAATGGAACACTCATACACAATTGGTGAGAATATAAGTTAGTACAACCTCTTTGGAAAACAGTATTGAGATTTCTCAAATAACTACAAATAGAACTACCATTCAACCCAGCAATCCCACTACTGAGTATCTACCCAAAGGAAAAAAAAATTGTTATATCAAGAAGATACCTGCATTTGTATGTTTATTGCAACAGTATTCATAATAGTAAAAATATGGAATCAACCTAACTGTCCATCAACAGATGATTGAATAAAGAAAATGTGCTATACATGTATACAGTGGAGTACTACTCAGTCATAGAAAAGAATGAAATCATGTCTTTTTCTACTACATGAATGGAACCGGAGGTCATTGTCTTAAGGGAAACAACTCAGAAACAGAAAAGTACTGTGTGTTCTCACTTATTAGTGAGAAATAAATAATGTGTACACATGGACATAGAGTGTAGAATGATAGGCATTGGAAACTGAAATGTGAGGGAGTAGAATGTGGAACGGATGTTGAGAAATTACCTAATGGGTATAATGTACATTATTCAGGTGATGGATACTCTAAAAGGCCAGACTTCACCACTACACGATATATCTATATAACAAAATTATGCTTGTAAAAAGAACCTATTATGAGCATTGTGCTCTGGGCTATCGAGGTTATAAACATGAATAAGAAGTTTTTCTGTCCTCACACAGTTTAATGAAGAACAAGGTTAACAGAAATCATTCCATAGAAAATGCAGAAAGTACTTAGAAGCAGGAATGTGTCCTGGCTGGTGAGATTCAGGAAGAGTTCATGGAAGGATAAGTAAAAATTCACATTCGATAGTGTGGCCTCTTATACTTGGCTGACTTTTCACTATACCTATATTTTTATTTTTTGGCTACTATGTAACTATTTCCTGTTTAGCCTTCAGTGTTTCTTAACTGTATACTTTTTTCTCATGTCAGTCACTTAAACATATGGCCAATGTTACTGAGTGCCTTCTATGGGTGCTTGCGGCTAGTTGTAAGGATATAGCATTGAACAAATGAGACAAGGTGCCCTCCTTATGGAACTTGCTGTCCAGGTGGGTAGGCAGTTCTTAATATTAAAAGGTCACCCAAATGAATGCAAAATTACACATTATGGTTGGTGCTGGGAAAGACAGGTGCAAACTGCTATGCTAGCAGGGTGATCGGGTTTCATTTTTGAGTCACAAATGGCTTCCCTGAGGTATAGGTGTTAGGTTAGGTTGAGACAAGAAGGCTGTTTCCAGCCTGTGCAGATCTCGGACCAGAAGAAGCAGAGTGTGCATCTGAGAAAAGGTCATTATGGGTGCGGAAAAAGGGAATGAGGAGTGTGTACAGCACTTTTCACATAGTAAGCATTTCTCTGGGTCAAGTTCAAAAGGCACCTCCTCCATGAAATCTTTCTTAAAATACTTGAACAGTAAAAAGATCCTCCCTCTTTTTAGCTCTTAACCATTTTGTATCTCTCTTGAGGGTGTTTATTACATACTGCCTTGGTTTGTGATTATTTATGTGCAAGTTTGATTGTCTGTGCTCAACTGTAAGCTTCTGGAAACCAGAATTTGTCTCATACCCATCTTTGTATCCTTCAGTGTCATGAGTTCTCAAAAAATATTTGCTGAATAAGGTCACTTCCTCAGCATGCCTGTTAGCACTTAGATGGTGTGTTCAGCTACATGGAACAGTTCAGTGTAACTGTTTCTTTCATTCAGTGTCTCATATTACTAACTAACTTGTCCCTGGAGAACATTGGCAGTTGCTTGACATTTGTGTATAACAGGTGAAGAAGTATTCACTGGCCCACTTTGGGAAAGACAGAAGTTTGGAATTTGAGCACCGGTACCTTAGATCTCCATGAATCACAATGAATGGCTGCTTGACCAAAAGTGTTCATAAATTTGTAGCATTGCAAAATGTAGGTTCAACCAACCAAATTTGCTTTATCTTTTTATTTCACCATCTGTGTTGGCTTGTTCTGATTTCCATGTCATTAGACGAGGAGAAGATGATCATCTGCCTGTCGCAAAACACTTGGATTTCATCAGAGGTTCTTCTGAAAAGTAAACATACTATGGAAAGGAGGGCCTGGGGGAAGGGTCACGTAGGCCTTCTTTCTGATATCTTCTTTTTTGTTTGTTTGTTTTTTTGAGATGGTGTTTCACTCTTGTTTCCCACACTGGAGTGCAATGGCATGATCTCAGCTCACCGCAACCTCTGCCTCCCGGGTTCAAGTGATTTTCCTGCTCAGCCTCCCGAGTAGCTGTAATTACAGGCATGCGCCACCACGCCTGCCTAATTTTGTATTTTTAGTAGAGATGGGGTTTCTCCATGTTGCTCAGGCTGGTCTCCATCTCCTGACCTCAGGCGATCCACCCACCTCAGCCTCCAAAAGTGCTGGGATTGCAGGTGTGAGCCACTACTCCCAGCCCTTCCTGATATCTTCTAGGTCTCTTTGCAACAACCTGAGTGGACCCATTCCCCTGTGCTCATGACCAAGCTCTAGGTATTCCCTTATCTTTCCTAGAATATGGTCATTCATTGGCATCTATGATGGAATAGAAAAATAGCTGGAAAATGAAAACTACAAAACTCTCACTCAACATTGTTTTACAATGGTGTTAGAGTTAATAGTTACGGCAGAACTGCATCTTCTAAGGAAAACTGCACTATGACAAATAGCCCCAGAGTGAGAGGCAGCCAACTCACTATCAGGGTGACCCAGAAGTCCTAATGGGTGGGAATGATCATTATATGAAGACTGTAAATCTGATTAATGTGCACTCTGAGATGAGGTATAACATTTCATGTCAAATGAGGCAGGGGTAGGTGAGAAAGGATGATAGAAACAGCTGGTTCTGCACATGTGTGAAGGACCATATTAAAATTACAATGACATAGAGAGATATATAAACAAACATAGGGAGTGTTCAGATGGATATGTGTGTATGTGTATGTGTATTTCAGTGTTTATATAAACATATACCTAAACTTACTTATAGACTCATAGCTGATGAATGAACCTTCACAAATAGACTATTTCTAGCCCTCAAATAGTGGGGTACACAATTTTATTCTCACTGTAAAAGCTCACTCTTTGGTAGGACATATTGCCAAGTTTTTCACTATGGAACTGATCTGGAGGCCATATGATGACATTTAATTTATGGGCAATATTATCTAACAGCATTCCTTTAGCAGTTGGTAATTGTAATGTTTCATTATCTCAGTTTAGTTTTGTCATAATCTTGTGACTTGGGCTGATATCATTATTCCAGATTGATAAAGAAAGAGACAAACACACTTCCCATTAAGTTGCAGTGTGTGTGATTGTGTGTGTGTGTGTGTGTGTGTAGGGTATGTGTATGTGGGATTGTTTTTGAGTCATATAGAACATTCTTCCTCAGCTGATATTCTGGATTAAATTTTAATTTGTGGAGTCTTGGGCAAAGTCTAAACCTAAATAATGTTTGGGAAGAAGGGCCGTAACCTGAGAATCTGTGTCAGATTGACCCTGTAAGAGAGAGGCAAGCTTACTGAATTCTGGCTTCAATACATCTATTCCCTTTTCTAGATGAGTAAAGAGTAAGACACGGTTCTACCCTTCCTTTTCCCTCTCTCCCCTCCTATTCAGTCTATTCCATCTTATTTTACTTTGCTTTTGTGGATGAATTTTACTACAAAGTCTAGCCTGCCCTATGTCAAGAAAGATTAGACCTCATTATCTGTCCTCATTTCTCAAAGGCATGAACCAGGAATAATCAGAGCAACTTCTTTGGACCTTCCAGCATGAGAAAGAAGTGTTCTCTTTCCTATAGGTTAAAGACTGAGATGGAAAAGAAATAAAATAAATGCTTCTTAATTCTGACTTCAGTAGTATGTAGCCTTATAGAGTTGTCTCTTGGTGTCCATGGGGGATTGGTTCCAGGACCCAGTGCAGATACCAAAATTTGCAGGTGCCCATTTCTCTAAACAAAATAGCATAATATTTGCATATAACCTGGACACATCCCCCTGTATACCTTAAATCATCTCTAGATTACTTATAATACCAAATAAAAGGCCTACATACCACTTCATTCTCATGGATTCACTGTAGTACTTGGCACATGGCAAATTCAAGTTTTGCTTTTTGGAATTTCATGAAAACATTTTTCTGAATAGTTTTGATTTGCATTTGGATGAATCCATGGGTGTGGAACTCATGGATAAGAGCTGCCTACTGTATTCAGTCTGTGCAGCAACTGGTAAAGGACACAAACAAGAAGTATAATGAGGTCTAATCTTTCTTGACATGTGGCAGGCTGGTCCTCACCTTTTTACGAATGAGAAAACTTTGATTCAGAAACTTTAATACACAGATATATTTGTGTACATGTATGTACATGTTTATGTACTTAAGAATGTTGTGCAAGGTCACAGAGTAATGTCTTCGTAGAGCCCGGGCTTTCCAGGTGGCATAGGTTTTACATCTCCCTCAATATTTATTAAACCACAAACATCCCTCAGGGATGCTGAGAATCTCTGAGTCCCTCTGTAATATGATCACATGCTGTTTTAACTCTAGCTGATCCCTGAAATGCTGGAGTTGGCAGGAAAAAAAAAAGATAAAGGTGAAATTAATTAAATGGGATAATGCATGTGAACACAGTTTGTAAATTCTAAGGTCTTACAAAAGATTTCTATATTAGTAATAGTTGCAATATGCTCATTTACATGAACCACTTATCATTCACAGCTAATTACCAAGCAGTACAGTAACAATTATGTGGATGATGAAATACACATCAGATCAACTCTTTTGCAAGCTGTTTCAATTGCAATATTCAACTCTCTTCCCTTGGTTGCCATCTTCTAAGTACATTGCTTAGGAAACTTGGATGACTACTGACAACTAAAAAGAATTATGAACATTCATCATACAGGAAGTAAGCATTCATCCAAGAAAAACAAGTGATAGAAATGAAAGGTGAGATTCTATTTCTGAGCTGCCCATTGACTTTTCTTATGAGAACTGACTTTGTGGACTCTGTGAAGTTTTCACATGCATTATTACACTGTCTCTGAAATGGCCATTTAAGTTTTCAACATGAGACAGCTAGCAGGACCTCATCAAGTTCTGTAGTTCTAACTGTATGTCTCCATTGGTCTCACATCTATGCCCTTGGGTTGGTTTCTACTCATGCCATTTTTCCAAAACGACTGTAATTACTAGAAAAATTGAATGAGCAAACATTAACTTGGCTGGGGTATGATTTTCAAACTATATTACAGTAGAGAACAAAGTTTGTAATGAGATTCTGTACTACTATTCAAAACAATTAGGAGAAATGAGTATTGAGCTCTTAACATTCTGACAAGTTATTTCAATATTATGTCCAAATAAAGGAACTTTTTGTAATCAAAAAAACTGATTGATTTCTTGAGATTTCATAACATGAGACGAAAAAAGAAACAGTCGTCACTGTTCTTCCAGCAAGTCACAATTGTAATGTATTGAAAAATTTAATGACCTTGACTTTAGAAGTGTAATGAGTTTTCTAATTGCTCATGTGAGAGGTGATTGGTTATGCTGAATATATGGGTGCAAATAAGCAAATGTAACAGGTGACATTTGTTGTTCTAATAAATCCAGCTTTGAACAAATTTAGTGTAAAAGTTATAAATAATAAAGAAACTTTAAGAAAGAGAATATGTGACCACAGTATTTTTATGGTAAGGTAGGATGTCTTGAATACTAATCTGGAATTTTATTGGTAAGAGGGGCCATTTATTGAGTTCTTACTATATTTTGAATTTGGTCTAGGCACTGACTATCCCATTTAATCCTTACAAGCAATCCTGTGGGAAAATACAGCATGGATTATCTAAGTAACTTTCCTGAGACCGCATAGCCAATAAATGGCAAAGGTAATTCAGTTGTGGGTCAATTTCAATGATATTTCTACTGTCCTAGAGGTTTTGCATGAATATATGATATTAGAAAGAATTATATATCAGAATAGTTATGCACAGGGATTTGAGAGAAAGCTGCACAATTATATAGTGAGCATTTCAGTCAAGAGGGAGAAGTGATAAAATTTTGTGTAGAGATGAGCAGGTCCTATTTGGATAACTCATTTGTCTGCATCTAATCCGTATCTTCAGAGTTTTGTAGCCTGTTTATATCACACTTAATTTGATATTTGTTCTTCCAAAATCTATAATTGGGTTTACCCTCCATGTCAGGGATAGATGAGGTTAATCACAAGAGGATCAATGAAAACACTAACCAGTAACATTCCCAGAGCCTTTACAATATGACTAACAGAAGGATGGAGTAGAAATAACCATTCTGTTTTCAATGAACTTTTGAGTTTATCTCATTTTGAATGGACACAAGAAAATCTAAGAGAGATTCTCTTTAAGAATTTTATTCAAATGTCTCTTTGGGTAAAGTTTGTATGGAGACTTTCAGAGCTAATACATGAGATACTACTTTGATGGTTGAACAAAAAAGTAAAGAAATAATTATGATAAATCAAATGAAAGCTGTGTTTATATTATTAAAGCTGACAAATGTGTGACTTTATTACTTTATAGAATGAAGAGTTCTTAAATCATGTAAGCAATATTTTGTTCTTAAGACAAAGTTGGGGCCGGGTGTGGTGGCTCACACTTGTAATCCCAGCACTTTGGGAGGCAGAGGCAGGCGGATTACAAGGTCAGGAGTTCGAGACCAGCCTGGCCAACATGGTAAAACACCATCTCTCCTAAAAATACAAAAATCAGCCAGACGTGGTGGCAGGCACCTGTAATCCCAGCTACTCAGGAGGCTGAGGCAGGAGAGTCACTTGAACCCGGGAGGTGGAGTTGCAGTGAGCTGAGATCATGCCATTGCCCTCTAGCCTGGGCGACAAGAGCAAGACTCCAAATTTAGGACACTCTAGTTTCAAATATTAATACATTTCAAAGTTTCTTTTCAAGGACTATTACAGAAAACTTGACGCAGCAGTCACCAACTCATGACATGGCTTTTTTATTCTGAATGAGGCTTGAGATATTGTACAAAAGTGAGTGGATAGTTAAACTTTTTTTGAGCTGGATGCATAAAATGAACTCTTGACTTTTTCTGATAGCCAAGAAATCTTCCCACACATAATCTGCAGCCCAGTTGCAAGTAGCTGGTGATCTCCATGGTCAGGTAAGTTGGTAGGTGTCTGCCTACAAGATATAATTTAATGGGTATGAAAGGTCCTTTAATTTTTCCCCTTCACACCTGTCCTGCAGGTATCACAGGGACTGAAATTCTGCTAGCTAACAGCCCTTTAGATTCAGATTCAATTTACACATTTTGCAAGCACCAACTATACACCGAACTATTGCTGAATTTTTTATATACATGGTGTTTATGTGTTTAATTTTTATGAGTGTTTTCCCCTCTTATGACCTACATACTACAGATATTTTACAAGTCAATCAAGAGTCACATGTGGGCAAAACTAACTTAGTATTCAAGAGAGAAAAATATAAAGTAGTCACAAATATTTGATTTGAAGATTAAAATTAGTAACCCCCAATTTTATTGAAATAACAGGAGCTATGTCTTATTCATCTTAGTTCATTCCTAAGACACACAAACAGCCTTGGCTCTCCTTATGTGTAAATGACATTAAATACACATAATAAATCCTAAACAGAATAAACTGGTGACATCTCAAATTAGTTGAAAGGGAAAGAAGCAACTAACATAAAGAGTAAAATTGTAAAGAGCCCAGAGTAGTAGGGAGGCCAGGACAGGTGAGACTTCAAGGACAAGGAAGATGAACAATGGGAAACTCATAAAGTCAAGGATAGCCTGGTGTTGATTCTGAACATTGCAACTCCTGTCACCATGCTCCTCACCAGCAGTTCCCTGTTACTTAACAATCCATCAATGCCTTCTATTTCCTATAGAATAAAGTCTGGATTATTTAGCCAGGTTATGCCAGGGTCTCCAAAACCTGACCAATCTGTTCCTCTAGCATACCTGATCTAGCCTGTCTCACCACACTCTCTCCTGTAATGGGCATTTGTACCTGCCATTCTTTTTCTTCTTTCCTAACCATTCCACAAGCCAGCCCAAACATCTTCTGCAAAACCTTCTCTGAGTTAATCCTTTCATCCTCTGTGCTGTGGTACCTCCTACACACTTTATAGTGTAGCTTATTTGATCCAATAATTGCAATTGTATGTTTCCCTAGCCAAATTATCCACTAGACTGGGAACTCTTTGGAAACAGAAATTATACTTGACTTACTTATGTGTCCTCAGCCTTTTGTTCAGAGACTGTGGCATGATAGGCATTCAGTAGATATCTGCCTGATGTGTGAAAATATGGAAATTTATGTTTCTTAGCCTAGCATCCAAGGTCCTCTTCCAGTCTCACTTTCTAAAGATAAAATGTCATAAGGATTTGGTAAGCTTTTACTTTTCTAGGGATGTAAAATGAGGATGATGAATGTGCCTACCTCACTAGAGTATCATGAAGATTAAATAAAATGGTCCATGTAAAACATTTAGCACATTTAGCATGGTGTCAAAGCATTGATAAGGACCCAAAGATACTGACTAGTATCATTATATGATACAGTTTTCAATATAAATAGGTTTTTAAGATTATGTAAGAATAAATAAGTAAAAGATTAGTATATGGTAAAGACTTTCAATGCTATGGAAATACTGAAGAGGATTGCATAAAGGGGCAGAGTCTGGTGAGGAGTTAACACTGTCAGGCATCTGAATGCAGAGTAGGGAAAGCAGAGGGACATTCCAAGGACAAGGAATCATGACACCAGATTTAAAGATTACTTTTATTGCAAGATTTTTTTTCATAAAAATCTTCAACAGAGGAGGAAAGCTAGAGTATATTATGTTTAAATAAGCTGAAATTCTTGAGTATTTTGTAAAAGTTTCTCTGTGATCAGTCTGACATATTTTAAATTAGAGGCTATCTTGATAAATTGCTTAGAATCTGAGCTTAAATTTCTTCTCTTCATTTTGTTGACAGAAGTCCTACACTGTCGATTTGCTTTCATTTTGTCTTAAGTCAGGACATTTCCCATGGCAGTTAAATAATTTCTGTAATAACACTTCATGCATAACTGCTGGCTAACTATAGTATTATCCTTGCCATTTCTTTTTATAAGCATATACCATGAAAATTTGTGACAATTTTGTTAAAATATACAGTCTCAAATTGGATTCTTACACATTCTTGTGAATTCTGAATTCTCTTCTTTGAAAGCTTCCTAGATAGCTCAGAATTCACTGGGTTTTCCACATACTCCCTTGAAGGAGATTTTGAGTGCTTTGAGCAGCTATTACAAACTAGTTAACGGACTTGGGCCAAGTCAGTGCTCTCTTTTCTGCTTCCATTTTATCTCTTGCTGAATGGGAATCTCTACCAATCTCTATTCCTCCAGGGAAGAAGTGTACAGATAAGTGAAACAACATATTTGAACTATTTTATAGATCCCTAGAAGAAAGGAACGAAGAACATTATTCTTTGACCTAGTTAACAATTTTGGGCCTGCTTTGTGCTATTGCTGGGTTTGTAGTGGTCTTTGTTTGCTGTTTTTCCTTCCTTTCTGATCTGTGGACTACTGCCAATTTATTGTCACTACTTTAGGCACATAAACTGGTGAACAGAAAGGAGATTCTTTACTCTCAGTTATTAGACAATGTCCGTCTTTTAGAAGTAGCATACAGATGAGGATACAGTTCAAGTTTCAGTCTGGAATTTATCTCCCAGGCATGTTTCTACCAACATGTGTTGACCATCTCCCTAATCACTACCCTGTCATAAAATAAGTATTCAGATAACCATGGCTTTGTACATTTGGCCAAGATCAAAAAGAAAGGTTGCTCTTCTAGCAAATAAATGTAAATAGCTTCAGAAGTACAATAAAAGTGCATCCTGCTGCAGTCTGTCATTCCATGCCCATGCTGTTAGGTGCTGCTCTTCGCGACCATGTCCAAGATTCTGAAAAAGTTTGTGGACAGCCAGGAAGTGGACAGGGTGACTAGGTCATCTCCAACATGTCAATGGCACATTTTCCTTATCCCATACCACACAGCTGGTCCTCAGCCATAACATGCTTGCAGTGGTGCCACCAAACACAGCAGAACTGAAGAATTTGGAAGTGCTCAACTTCCTTAATAGCCAAATTGAGGAGTTGCCCACACAGATCAGCAGCCTTCAGAAACTCAAACACATGAACCTGGGCATTAATGGGCTAAATACTTTGCTTTCTACCCAGCTCTTGACCTTCTGAACTTGATGTACACTTTGAATGAAAATTCTCTTCCTGGAAACTTCATCTACCTTACCACCTTCTGTGCACTCTTTTGTAAGTGACAATGATTTTGAAATCCTGCAACCAGATATTAGGAAGCTCACAAAGTTGCAGATACCCAGCTTTAGGGATAACAACCTGATCTTGGAGCCTAGGGAAACTGGGGAGCTTACCCAACTTAAAGAACTCCACATTTGGGGCAACTGCCTGACCCTTCCGCCCCCAGAACTAGGAAACTTATATTTAACTGGTCAGAAGAAGGTATTCAAAGTGGAGAACAGCCCCTGGGTTACCCCAGTTGCTGGCCAGTTCCAGCTTGGTGTGTCCTGTGTGTTTGAATGTGTCTGCTCTGAGACATATGAGTACTTCCATGGCAGCATATGCAGGCAAATCCAGAACAACCAAAAAAGAATAATCACAAATCAAAAAAGATTAGCTGGAAACACCTGACAGTCAGTAACAAATAAGGGGTGGACATTGGCTGGGCCTCTGGCTTCTTCTCTCACCAATACTTCTGTCCTTTCTTGCTCTGTCTCTCAAATAAATACAATGTGCCCGTGAAAAATAAAGACATACAATAAAAGGCAAAATGTATTTTATAAATCAACATTCTATCCTTAAATACTTGGGAATTACTCTTTTAACAAGTTCACTTACTAGCATAAGTGATTTAACAAGGAATCAACTATAATTGGATTCTAAGTACCTTCAGGTACAATTTGACCCAAATTGTTTTGTTCAGTAACAGAAAAAAACACTGTACCTTATTTGCAACTTGACTGCATTTTCTAGGAAGCAGATAAGGTCAGATACTTCAGAAGAACTATTTATCTGCAAGAAGATATCCTTGTACCACACAGAGATTTAGAGGAATTAGAAAAACATTTTGTTTAATTTTTTTGTGTCTATGATGCAATTCAGTGCTTTTTCCACAAATGATTCAATGGGAGACCATAGAAAAAAGTTAGTATTAGTGTGGTCTTTGAAGTCAAACCGACCTCTTTACATAACTAGGCTTCAGCTGTGTAATCTTAAGCATGTTAAATCCTCCAAGACTCAGTTAGCTCATCTACAAAATGGAGTTAAGCGTGTAACTTTTTAATAGAGCAAGATTAAATGAAATTATGAATGAAACATGCTTTGCACAGCACATGGCACATAAGAAGCATACAATAACTATTAACCATACTTATTCTTATCTATAAAGTAGATGAAATGACTTCCCTTTTTAGACTCTACAGAACCTAATTATAGTTAAAAATATGCAGTATAAATGCTAGCCTATGTTAAGTGAAATAAGCTAGGCACGGAAAGACAAACATCGCATGTTCTCACTTATCTGTGAGAGCTAAAAATTAAAACCAGTTGAACTCATGGAGATAGACAGTAGAAGAATGGTTACCAGAGGTCAGGAAGGGTAGTAGCGGGGGGATGGTTAATGGGAACGAAAAACAGTTAGAAAGAATAAATAAGACCTAGTATTTGCTAGCACAACAGGGTGACTATAGTAAAAATTAATGTAATTCTTCATTTAAAAATAACTAAGAGTATATTTGGATTGCTTGAAACACAAAAGATAAATGCTTGAGGTGATGGACACCCTATTTACCCTGATGTGATTATTATGCATTGCATGCCTGTATCAAAATATCTCATGTGACTTATAGATACATGCACTTATTATGTACCCTCAAAAATTAAAAATTAAAAAATAAATAAAATAAATGCTAGTAAGCCACAGATGGTGAGTCTTAGGAAATCTTGCATCACATTAAATTCTATTTTTCACACAAAGTCTTTGTCATTTGGTGTATATTTTGCATTTATAGCACATCTCAATTAGATTAACCTCATTTCAAGATCTCAGTTGCTATGTGAAGCCACCATATTCGACAGTTCAGGACTGTACAATTTCCACCTTCCCATTCCTGGTTGAGTAATTCTTTATCTGGAGATGATCTCAGCTGGAAAAAGGGAATCTCTGCATTTTGCTTGTCAGTCCTGAGGCCAGTGACAGCTGTGCTTTTCTACGTTACTAAAAGAAGGTTTGGCATCAATGTTTTTTTTTAAAAAAAAAAAAAAAAGTGTATCTCTCATCCTGAGAGTCATCTTGAGCAAATGCAGTCAGTCAGTCTTTCTCTAACCCTTGTGTAAATCTGGAATGTGTTTCTTTCTGCAGTTTGACATGAGGCTGGTCTCTAGATTGTAAAAATCAAACAAAACTGTCTGACCCTGAAATTGATTCTGCAGCCTTTCCAGGTCCAAGAACTTGCTTCCCTGGGCAATTGTGAGGCTCTCATTTTAGTGCCTCAGAGAAGCAGAGAAAATACAGATACAGACAGAACGAGATAATAGTAATAGTAATAGAATAAATAACTACACTTTCACTAGCATATGTTCTAGCATTTTCTGAGGCCTATGTGCCAAGAAGTGTGCTGTCTTAGATATCCATCATCTAATTTAATATAATATAGTATTTTAAAACTTGGATCTCCTGAGGTTTTGCAGAAAGACCGTTATTTAGATGACCTATTTGAAAACTAAGGTCTATCAAATTAGATACAGTACTACTAGCTTGAATTAAATGTAATTTAACCACATTAAATGTAATTTTCTTAAAGGGTACCTTTCTTTCTACTCCTCAAAAGCTCATGTACACTAAGGTTGACTTTTCTTTATACTCTTCCTAACAACCAAATATTATTACTGTTATTTTAATGCTCAATTTTTAAATTATTTGAAAGCATTTATTGAGCAGTTACAATATGCTGAGCACTGACCTAAGTACTTTATATACATTATCTCATTTAATCCCTATGGAAACTAAATAGTAGACATTTTTATTGTCATTATATTCATTTGTTAGATTCACTTACATATGGAAAAGTAGATGCTCAGTGATGTTAACAACAAAACAAAACAAAACAAAAATCAATAAACCACTTCTATTTTCACAAAGACACTAATTGACAGAGGTGGAACTCAAACCTCAAACCTCAAAAAGATTTTGTGAGCATGCTATTACCGAATAAAATATTGCTAGGATATGATATATTTATGCATAACACAGTAATTTGTTTCCTCAAAAATTATGTGAAATAATTACTTTTTCATCTCTTCATTGTGGAAAAATTAGCCTAGATTACAAAAATCAGGGCAAGAAGTTGTTTTTGCTTCAAATAGTCAGCATTAGACTTAGTTATTAAAGAGTTTAATACTGATTAAAAGTGTAAGCTCCAGAATTAGATGACCTATATTCAGACTCTAGTAATTTCCAGCTGAGTAATAAAGAACAAATTATTTAACTCCCCTAAACCTCATTTTTCTCATCTGCAAAATGGAAGTAATAACTGCAATAGATTAATGCAGTTAGCACGGTGTCATACACATAGTAAGACCTTCATGAATATTAGGTTGGTTGTTATAATAATAATAATAATATTATATATTTCTGCATTCTACAAGAAGTTCACAATGCCTGGAAAAGGATGATCTTTTTCTTTTTTCTAAATTGATATGTCAGGCTGGACGCAGTGACTTCCACCTGTAATCCCAGCACTTTGGGAGACCAAGGCTGGAGGGTCACTTGAAGCTAAGACGGGTCTAGAGACCTTGTCTTTACAAAGAAAAATTTTTTTAATTATCCGGGCATGGTGGCACGTGCCTGCAGTCCCAGCTACTCAGGAGGCTGAGGCAGGAGATTGCTTGAGCCCAGGAGTTTGAGGCTACAGTGAGTTATAATCACATAGCTGAACTCTGACAAAGCAAGTCCCTGTGTCTAAAAAATAAAATAAAATAATTTATATGCCATAGTTGTACATATCTTTGGGATGTGTGTGATATTTTGATACATATCTACAATGTAGAATGATCAAATCAGAGTAATTGGGATATCTATCCCCTCAAACATTTATTTTTTCTTTGTGTTGGGAATATAACAATTCTTCTAGCTGTTTTGAAATATACAACAAATTATTGTTAACTGTGTAACTATAAAATACTCTATTATTGAACACTAGAACTGATAGCTTCTCTCTTTACTTTTGCACCCATTAACCAACTACTCTTTGTTCTCCAACTTTCCTTTCCCTCCAGGCTTCTGGTAACCACCATTCTACTTTCAACCAATATGAGATCCACCTTTTTAGCTCCCACGTATGAGTGCAAACATGTGATGTTTGTCTTTTCTGTGCTGTGCTTATTTCACTTAACACAGTGACCTCCAGTTCCATCTACATTACTGCAAATGACAAGATTTTATCCTTTGTTATGGCCCATTAAGATTCCATTGTGGGCCGGGCACAGTGGCTCACGCCTGTAATCCCAGCATTTTGGAAGGCCGAGGTGGGCGGATCACAAGGTCAGGAGATCGAGACCATCCTGGCTAACACGGTGAAACTCCGTCTCTACTAAAAATACAAAAATAAAAAAAAATTAGCCGGGCGTGGTGGCGGGGGCCTGTAGTCCCAGCTACTCGAGAGGCTGAGGCAGGAGAATGGTGTGAACCCGGGAGTCGGAGCTTGCAGTGAGCCGAGATTACGCCACTGCACCACTCCAGCCTGGGCAACAGGGCGAGACTCCGTCTCAAAAAAGAAAAAAAAAAGAAAAGAAAAGAAGAGATTCCTTCCACTGTGTATTATCTCACATTTTCTTTTTCCATGTATCCACTGATAGACACTTATGTTGCTTGAATATCTTGACTATTGTGAATAATGCTGTAGTAAACACCAGAGTGCAGATATCACGTTCATATACTGATTTCCTTTCAGCAGTGGGATAGCTAGATCATGTGGTAGTTCTCTTTTTAGGCTTTCGAGAAATCTCCATAATGTTTTCTATAATAGTTGTACTAATTTACATTCCCACCAACAGTGTAAAAGAGAACCCCTTTCTTTACATCCTCTCCAGTACTTTGTCTTTTTATAGCCATTTGAACTGGGGTGAGACGATATCTGTTTGTGGTTTTAATTTGCATTTCCCTAATAATTGGTGATTTGAGCATTTTTTGAAATATGTTTGCCATTTGTAGATCTTTTTTCCAGAAATATCTATTCAGGTCTTTTACCCAGTTTTAAATTTGATGATAATGATGTTTTTTAAGTGATTGAATTGTTTGAGTTTGTTTTGTTTTGTTTTGAGACGGAGTCTTGCTCTGTCACCCAGGCTGGAGTGCACTGGCGTGATCTCTGCTCACTGCAACCTCCGCCTCCTGGGTTCAAGCAATCTTTGTATTTTTAATAGAAACATAATTTCACCATGTTGGCCAGGCTGGTCTCGAACTCCTGACCTCAGGTGATACACCTGCCTCATTCTCCCCAAGTGTTGGGATTACAGGCGTGAGCCACCATGCCTGGCTTGTCAAGTTTTTCAATGTATCTCTTGTCAGATGGATAGTTTGCAAATATTTTCTCTGATACTGTAGGTTGTCTCTTCCCTTTGTTAATTGTTTCCTTTGGTATGCAGAAGCTTTTTAGCTTATTGTAATTCCATTTTCCTATATTTGCTTTTGTCGCTTGTACTTTGGAGGTCTTACCCAAAAAATCTTGACCCAGACCAATGTCCTGTAGTGTTTCTCCAATATTTTCTTCTAGTAGTTTTATAGTTTCTTTCCTGGCTGTGCAGGGACTTGCTGTGAGATGCAAGCCCCATCTGGGCCAACAAGACCTGTTTCTCCAGCCTTGGCCTGACAGCAGACTCCCTCAGGGACCCAGTCTCAGCTCCAACCATCCTGCTGCAGTTAGAAAACCATCCCATCTGTGCTGAAACTTGCTGGGAGACATGCACCTGCCTAAGCCAAGGAGAAAGGGGTCTTTTTGCTTTTAGAAAAGAGAGGGAGAGGATACTGTTTTCCGAGTACTGACTTTGATGAGGTACCCAGCAACTTTAGAAAGCTGCTGGTCTGTCTCATCTTGTGTCACGTGTCAGGAGTTTCCCACTTTTGCACTAGGTATTTGTAGCATTAACCTAAGTCCCTAGGATTGCCTAATAACACTAGACCTGAAGCAGTTGAATAGGCTTATGATTATGTGTTTCTATTAAAGAACTCAGATTCCTATCTGAAATGTAATAGTCTGCAAGTGCTCAATTTATTTTACTATTCATACTTTAAATTAGTTAGGAAGACTGGAAGAAGTTTAAATGCAACTACTGACCTCATTTCAATTTTCAAGTCAACTTGCATATTTTTGAAGTGACAGCACTTTTTAGATAACAGAGTTACAAGTTTATCAGCATGGGTCTGGATATAAGGTCTGGCATTCCTACGGCTATTTAAATTTCTCCAGACACATATTTCTGAAAATTATGATGACAGTAGTAAATAAGTTTCTGGGACATAATGACATCAATTCTGTAGTAAATTTTTTTTCATTAATATCCTGCAAATTATCAAATTAATGAATAAAATACTCAAGTAATTACTCCAGAGAATATGCAAGATGCATTTTAAGTTTGCTAGCTTTGCCTTTAAAAAATAGCTAATTTTCTTTCTTGATGTATGGGCAAGAAGAGATAGGCTAGAGTAAAAACAAAAGTTACTTTCAACATAATGATTTCTTTATCATAAATACAAGCCTCAGCTCACTGACTGTCATGAGAGTTAAAAATAATAGCTTTCCCAGTGCTTTATCTTTGGGACACAGATTATTTAAGTGCTAAATACAGTTACTTAAATATCTTCTTCAACATAGAATAAAAACCTTGAGTTTTTTCATTAGGTTAGAATTAGTGTATAGAAGCTAAGAAATAGTAAAACTTATGTAATCATACTATGCTTGGGAAACTTTGTTTTCTTGCAAACAAAGATATTTGTCTCTTATTTATTGTGTTGATCATGAAAATAGTATTACAAAAATACAAAAGTGTTACAAAAAATTAATCAAGTCAGCATGTATACTGCATATGTGTCTTGTGGAATATGTACCATTTAATCAAGAACCTAAAAAAATATTATCTAGCTCCCAAAAAGTAACAACAGTGGTTAACTGTCAGGTTAAAGAAAAGTAAAACAAGGCTGGGCATGGTGGCTCACACCTGTAATCCCAGCACTTTGGGAGGCCGAGGTGAGTGGATCACTTGAGGTCAGGAGTTCATGAGCAGCCTGGCCAACATGATGAAACCCTGTCTGTACTAAAAATACAAAAAAAAATAGCCAATCCTTGTGGTGTGCGCCTGTAATCCTAGCTACCCGGCAGCCTGAGGCAGGAGGATTGCTTGAACTCAGGAGGCGGAGGTCGCGGTGAACCAAGATTGCACCACTGTACTCCAGCCTGGGCTACAGAGTGAGACTCCATCTCAAAAAAAAATTTAGTCCTTACATTAAAAAAAAAAATAAAACAAAAAAAAAAAACAAAAAATTTTGTTTTTTTTTCTTTTTTTATTTTTTTTTTTTAAATGAAAGAACTAACAGATAAAATTGCATGTACAGACATGTCACTTAAGGTCAGAGAGATCTTCAGAGAAATGCATTGTTAGGTAATTTCATTGTGCAAACATCACAGAGTATACTTACAAAAGCCTGGATGTTATAGCCTACTACACACTTAAGGTATGCAATACAGCCTATTGCTTCGAGGTTACAAACCTGTACAGTGTGTTACTCTACTGAATATTTTAGGTCATTGTAACACAATGATAAATATATGAGTATATAAATATGTCTAAACATAGAAAGACACAGTGGAAACACAGCATTACAATCTAATTGAGATCTCCGTCATATATATGATTCATCGTTGACCAAAATATCATTATGTGGCACATGACTGTATTTACCATGCACAAAATGATAGTTTGAAGTATATATACATTGTGGAATGACTAAGTCTAGCTAATTACCATATGCATTACCACATGTAGTTACCATTTTTGTGGTGAGAACACTTTACATCCATTCTATTAGCATTTTTCAAGAACACAGGAATATTATTAACCATAGTCACAATGTTATACAATAGATCTCTTGACCTTATTCCTCCTACATTACTGAAATTTTGTATCCTTTGATCAATATCTTCTTAACCCCCTCCAAAATCCCTCCCCACTGCAGCCTCTTGTAGCCACCATTCTACTGTTTACTTTTGTGAGATAAACTTTTTTAGATTCCACGTATGAGTGCTATCATGCAATAAATTTCTTTCTGTGCCTGGTTTATTTCACTTAACGTGATGTCTTCCAGGTTCATCCATGTTGTCTCAAGTGACAAGATTTCCTTCTTTTTAGAAGGTTGAATAGTATTCCATTGTGTGTATTTGTGACATTTTCTGTATCCATTCATCCACTGATGGACACTTCAGTTGATTCCATAGCTTGGCTATTGTGAATAGTGCTGCAATGAACATGGAAGTGCAAATATCTCTTCAAGATACTAATTTCATTTCCTTTGGATATATACCTAGTGTTGGTGTATATTAGTATATAACTATATATACATTGGCTTTGATGGATTATATGGTACTTCTATTTTTAACTTTTTGAAGAAACATTATACTGTTTTTCATACTGGCTGTATTAATTTACATTCACACCAAAAGTACACCAGGATTTCCTTTTCTTCACATCTTCACTGATACTTGTTATATTTTGTCTTTTTGATCATAGCCAATCTAACAAGTGTGAAGTGATACAACATTGGAATTTTAATTTGCATTTCTCTGATGATTAGTGATGTCGAGCATTTTGTAATATACCTGTTAGCCATTCGTTTGTCTTATTTTGAGAAATGTCTATTCAGGACCTTTGCCCATTTTGGGGGGATATTAGGTACATTTTATTTTTTTAATTTATTTATTTTTTTCAAAAAAGGTTTTTGGGGAACAGACTTTGCTCATTTTTAATGGGGTTACTTGTATTCTTGCTGTTAAATTGTCTTAGTTTCTTACATATTTTAGATATTAACCCCTTAACAGATACATAGTTTACAAATGTTTTCTCCCATTCTACAGATTGTCTCTTCACACTGTTGATTATTTCTTTGCTATGTAGATGCTTTTTATTTTGATGTAATTTGTCTATTTTTGATTTTGTTGCCATTGCCTTTGGTGTCATATCCAAAAATTCATTGCCGAAGCCACTGTCATGGGACCTTTTCTCTAGGTTTTCTTCTAATAGTTGTATAGTTTTTGGCTTTCCATTTTACTCTTTAAATCATTTTTAGTTTATTTTTGTATATGATGTGAGATAAGGGTCTAATTTCATTCTTCTACATGTGGATATTCAGTTTCCCCTACACCATCTATTGAACAGACTCTCCCTTCCCCCTTATATACTCTTGGTGCCTTTGTCATAAATCAGTTGGCTGTGAATGTAGAGATTTATTTCTGCCCTTTCTCTTCTGTTCCACTGGTCTACGTGTCTGTTTTCCTGCCAGGATCATTATAATTTGGTTACAATAACTTTGTGATATATTTTGAAGTCAGGTGCCTCCAGCTTTGTTCTTTACAGTCAAGATTATTTTCACTCATTGGGATCTTTTGTGGTTCCATATTAATTTTAGGATTTCTTTTCTATTTCTGTGCAGAATGTCACTGGTATTTTCATAGGGACTGAATTGAATCTGTACATCACTTTGGGCAGTATGGATATTTAAACAATATTCTTCCAATTCATGAATCTGAGATATCTTTTCATTTATTTGGATCTTCTTCAATGTCTTTCATTAGTGTCTAGTTTTCAGTGCAAATATGTTTCATTCCTTGGTTAAATTTATTCTTAGGTATTTTGGGGAGCTATTATAAATGGGATCAATTTCTTCAGCTTTTCCATATTGTTTGTTGTTAGCATATGAAATGCTAGAGTTTTTGTATGTTGATTTTGTATCCTGCAACTTTACTGAGTTTATTAGTTCTAAGTTTTTTGGTTGAGTCTTTTGGGCTTCGTATGTATAAGATCATGCCATCTGCCAATGGGGACAGTTTAACTTCCTCCTTTTCAATTTGGAGCCTTTATTTCTTCTTCTTTATGTATTGCTCGAACTAGGACCTCAGTACTATATAGAATAGAAGTGGTGTAAGTGGGCACCCTTCTCTTGTTGCAGATCTTAAAGGAAAAGCTTTAAATTTTCTCTGTTGAGTGTGATATAAGCTGTGGGTTTGACCTATAGTACTTTTATATTGCTGAGGTATATTCCCTCTATGTTTACTTAATTTGTTGAAGTTTTTATCATGAAAGGATAGTGAATTTTGTCAAAGGTTTTTCTGCATGTACTGAAATGATTATATGTTTTTAGTCCTTTATTCTGTTAATGGGATGTAGCTATTTGTTGATTTACGTATGTGGAACTAACCTTGCCTCCCTGAGGTGAATCCCAGTTGATTATGGTGACTGATCATTTTAATGTGATGTTGAATTTGGCTGGTATTTTATTGAAGATTTTTGTATCTATGTTCATCAGGGATATTGGCCTGTAGTTTTCCTTTTTCATCTTGTTATTGTCTGGCTTTTGTATCAGGATGATGTTGGCCTTATGAAATAAGTTTGTAAGTATTTCCTTCTCTGTAATTTTTTTAATTTTCTTTTTATTTTCTTTCTTTCTTTCTTTCTTTCTTTCTTTCTTTCTTTCTTTCTTTCTTTCTTTCTTTTTTTTTTTTTTTTTAGACAATCTTGCTCTGTCACCCAGGCTGGGGTGCAGTGATGTAATCTCAGCTCACTGCAAGTTCCCTCTCCCAGGTTCATGCCATTCTCCTGCCTCAGCCTCCTGAGTAGTTGGGAATACAGGTGCCCACCACCACGCCTGGCTAAATTTTTGTATATTTTTAGTAGAGACGGAGTTTCATCGTGTTAACCAGGATGGTCTCAATCTCCTGACTTCATGATCCACCCGCCTCAGCCTCCCAAAGTGCTGGGATTACAGGCGTGAGCCACCGCTCCTGGCTTTTAATTTTCTTGAATAGTTTGAGAATGGCATTAGTTATTTTTTAAGAGTTTGACAGAATTCAGCAGTAAAGCCATCGGGTCTTTTTTTATAGGAGACACTTTATTACTGATTAAATATCCTTACTCATTATTGGTCTGTTATAGTTTTCAATTTCTTTATAACTCAGTCTTTGTAGGTTGTGTGTGTCTTTCTTCTAAGTTATCCAATTTGTTGGCATATAATTGTTCATAACAGTCTCTTATAATCCTTTGTATTTCTGATGTATGAGTTGTAATGTCCCCTTTTCATTTTTTATTTCATTGATTTTAGTCCCTATTTTTCTTAGTCTAGGTAAGGTTTTGTTGATTTTGTTTATCTCTTTAAAAAACAAACTCCTAATTTTGTTATCTTTTCTATTGTTCTAGTCCTTATTTCGTTAATTTCTGCTCTGGTCCTTATTATTTTCTTCCTTCTACTAACTTTTCACTTAGTCTTTTGTTTTTCTAGTTCCTTGAGGTGCAACACTAGGTTGTTTAGTTGAAATTTTTCTTTTTTATAAGATAGGCATTTATTGCTACAGACTTTTTTTGGTGTATTGCATAGGTTTTAGTATGGTGTATTTCCATATTGTTTGTCTTAGGAAGTTTTTAAATTTCCTTTTTAATTTCTTCATTGATCCATTGGTTGTTCAGGAGTATGTCATTTAATTTTCCTGTATTTGTGACTTTTTTGAAGTTCCTTCTCTTATTGATTTCTAGTTTCATACCTTTGTAGTCAGAAAATATACTTGATATGATTTCAGTCTTCTTAAATTTGTTAAGGCCTGCTTTATGCCCTAACATATAATCTATCCTGGGAATGCTCCATGTGCAATTCAAAAATGTTGTATTCTGCAGCTGTTTGATGACATGCTCTGTATATGTCTGTTAGATCCATTTGATTTAAAGCGTTAAGATGTACCCTTATCAATGTTCTGTTTGGATGATCTGTCCATTGCTTAAAATGAGGTGGTACAGTCCCCCCTATTCTTTTGTTTAGTTTCTGTGGGTACGTGGTAGTTGTATATATTTATGGGTACATGAGATGTTTTGATACAGGCATGCAGTGTGAAATAAGCACATCATGGGGAATAGGATATCTATTCCCTCAAGCATTTATCCTTTGAGTTATAAACAATCCAATTATACTCTTTAGGATATTTTATAATGTACAATTAAGTTGTTATTTATTATAGTCACCCTGTTGTGCTATCAAATAGATCTTATTCATTCTTTCTATTTTTTTTGTACCCATTAACCAACACCACCTCTCCCAAGCCCCTCGCCTACTATTATTGTATTGCAGTTTATCTCCTGCTTTAGATCCATTAATTTTTTTTAGCTCTATATATTTAGGTGCTCTGATGTTGTATACATATATGTTTGCTGGTGTTGTATTCCATTGCTATAGTTGAGTATTGGTGTTTTATTCCTTTAGCTACTTTATTTCTTTTATTTGGAAAATTGAATTAACTTACATCAAGGTAAGTATTGATAAATAAGACCTTACAACCACCATTTAATTAATTGTTTTCTAGTTGTTCTGTAGATCCTTTGTTCCTTTCTTTCTCTTTTTTGTCTCCCCTTGTGGCTAAGTGAATTTTTCTAGTAATGTTTTGATTTCTTAGGTTTTGTTTTCTTTTGTTGTAGTTGTTTTTTTGTTTTGTTTTGGGTTTGTTGTTTGTTTTTCTTTTTCTGTATCTACTATAGGTTTTTGCTTTGTGGTTACCATAAGGCTTATAAAAAATCTTTAGTTATAAAAGGTTATTTTAAGCTGATAACTTCTATGTTGATAAAAACAAATCTGTACACTTTTTCTCCACTCCCACCTTTCTTTTTGAATTTTGATGTCACCATTTCTGTCTTTTTATATTGCATATCTCTTAAAAATTATTTTAGCTATCTTTTTTAGTTTTGTCTTTTAACCTTCATACAAAAGACATAAGTAATTTACAAATATCATTACAGTATTAGAGTATTCTGAATTTAACTGTGTGCTTATTTTTACCAGTGGATTTTATATTTTCAGAGTTTTTGTGATACTCACTAGTATTTGTGCTTTCAGCTTAAAGAACTCTGTTTAGCTTTTTTTTGTAATGAAGTTGGTGGTAATAAACTCCCTCAACTTTTGTTTTTCTGAAAATGTCTATTTCTCCTTCATTTCTGAAGGACACCTTTGCTGGCTACAGTGTTCTTAGCTGGGTTCCTTTTTTTTCTTTTTTTTTTTCTCCAATTTAAGTATGTCATCCCACTCTCTCGGGCCTGTAATATTTTTGCTGCAAAGTCTTCTTCTAGCTGTAATATAATTTTGTATAAGTTATTTGCTTCATTTCTCTTGCCGTTTTCAGGATCTTCTCTTTGGCTTTGATTTTTGAGTTTGATTGTAATACGTGTTAGGGAAGTCTTTTTTTTTTTTTTTTTTTTTTTTTTTTTTTTAATTAGATCTGGTTGGTGACTTTTGACCTTGTACTTAGATACTTACATCATTCTCCAGATTGAGAAAGTTTTCTGCAACTGTTTTGTAAAAATAAATGTTCTAACCCCTTTATCTTTCTCTTTTTAAAAAAGAAATGTTCTAACCCCTTTATCTTTCTCTTTTCCTTCTTTAACTCCCATTACTTGTACATTTGCTTCTCCTTTTTTTTTTTTTTTTTTTTTTTTTCCCTGAGATGGAGTCTTACTCTGTCGCCCAGGCTGGAGTGCAGTGTTACGATCTCAGCTCACTGCAACCTCCACCGCCTGGGTTCAAGCGATTCTCCTGCCTCAGCCTCCTGAGTAGCTGGGATTGCAGGCATCTGCCACCATGTCTGGCTAATTTTTATATTTTCACTAGAGATAGGGTTTCACCATGTTGGCCAGGCTGGTCTCAATCTCCTGACCTCAGGTGATTCACCCTCCTTGACCTCCCAAAGTGCTGGGATTACAGGCGTGAGCCACCACACCCGGCCACGTTCGCTCTTTTGTTGCTGTTCCATACATCTTGTAAGCTAGAAGTAGTACAAGAATTTCTTTACTTTTCATATTTTTTTCTCATCTGACTGTATATTTCCATATATTTCTGACTGTATGTTTTCAGTTTCACAGATTGTTTCTTCTGCATGACCTTCTCTACTGTCAATGACCTCTATTGCATTTTCTCATTTTGTATTGTTTTCTTCCAAGATTTCTGTTTGACTTTTTTCAAATCCTCTATTAAATTTCTCATTCTGGTCACTTATTGATTTCTTCATTTGGTGAATTGTTTCTTTATATTTTCTTGGAGTTTGTTGAGCTTTCTTAAAACAATTATTTTGAATCTTTTTCAGGCAATTATGTTTGTTTAGTGATATGATATTTCCCCAATAGTTATTGATCCTTGTGTCTGCACACTTGAGGAATTAGTTATTTATTCCAGTCTTTGAAGACTGGCTTTGTTAGGAAAAGCCCTGTGGCAGGTACTGCACTGAGGTTCATCAGAAGCCAGGGCACCTGTGGCTGGCACAGTGCTCCTCATAGTCTCGGGTGTGCCACAGCAGTTGCAGTCCTGGGGTAATTCAGAAGGCCAGGGCAGATGTGGCCAGCATGGTGCTTCATTCAATAAGCCTGTGGCTCGCTGTCATAGGCATGGTCCTGGGGTGGATCAGAAGCCCTTGGCAGATGGTGCTTCCAGAATCCTCAGACCCACTACCGCCCGCCCAGTGGGGACAAGCTAGAAACATGGGTCAGAGGTACCTGGCATGGAATTAGGGCACACTAGAAGCCAGAGGCCACTAAGGCCAGGACTGCCTGTTGCTGAGGGATGTCCATAGCCCAGGGCTGTTGATGTGAGCCCCATGGTGGTGCAAGCTGGAGACTGGGTTCACCAAGCAAGTGTGAAACCTGGAGCTGTGTGGTCTTACCTGGTGCCAGAGTGTTCTAGAGGCTCAGTCTGTGAGTACTAGCCTGAAATACAGGTCTGGGGGCTTCTGTCCAGCTGTGTTTCACTGTGGCAGACCCAGTGTTGGGGTCCAAGGCAAAGTCCTGTGCTCACTTTCCTCTCTTTTCTCCAAGTAGATGGTATTTCTTTCCATGCTTAGCTGCGCAACCTGGGGTTGGGGGGAGGATGATGTGAGTAATGTAAAATTGCCCTTTCTATCATCATCAATGTGTCTTTTTTATTATTGTGCTGCAACTAGATACTGTGACCTCTTACCTGGGTTCCGTAGCTTTTGTGAACATATTTTCATGCATGGATATATGTGCAAATCAATGTTTCTCCTGGAGCAAGGACAATCACTAGAGAGTTCCACTCCATCATCTTTCTCTGCTTTTCTAATCTATGGTTTTGTTAAAATGAATAAGAACTCTTTCTTGTGTCAGCTGGTTTTAGTAGGCCTTTAGGTTCTCATGTGGCTCAATGAGTGTTTTTGAAGTATAATCCTAAAGGGGAGCTACAAAAAGGTCATGGTTACCATTAATTGTGATTATAATCACCCACAAATATTTACTGAACCCCCATTCTGAACAAGGTACTCTCATAAACACTATCATACCCTCAACTAAATATTCCTTTGGTAAACATTTTTTGACATGAAATCTTAATGAAGGGAAAGACTTACCTCATCAAAATGGATAGATATCAATCAAATCCCTTAAAAAATATGGAGAAATGCCTGGTATGTTTTCGAAGATTTTTGAAATGATTTTTCTTTTCCTGTTTTGAAATGCTTTGAAAATGTTTATTTTTATAGGGAAGGCACAACACTGAAAACATTATTTGTAGGTAGAATGAGGTCCTAACGAAATTCACAGCAGTTCCATGTCAGAAAGTTCATGCAGTGGTGTTTGTAATTTCAGGGAGGAAAATGGGCCATGCTATTCCTTATAGAACTTGGTACCGGACCTCAATTGTGACCAATTCAAATTTTCTACCCCGCCAACGAAAAAAAAAAAATCACACTGAAGAAGGTGAAAAAGATCAGCTTTTTAGAACTTTTTAGTAAAATTTAGTTTAGCTGTGTTGAATATATTTCAAGGGCCAAAATGTAGGTAAAACTACGAGCTGTTGAATGGGCAGTTTGGATAGAGGGAAAATCTATGTATGTAAAGATAAAAAGTCACAAGGTGAAAAACTAAATGAGCTGCACCAAGATGGCCAAATAGGAACAGCTCCAACCTCCAGCTCCCAGCATGAGCGACACAGAAGACAGGTGATTTCTGCATTTCCAGCTGAGGTACAAAGTTCATCTCACTGGAGCATGTAGGACAGTGAGGTCAGGATAGTGGGTGCAGCCCAATAAGTGAGAGCCGCAGCAGGGCGAGGCATCCCCTCATCCAGGAAGCTCAAGGGGGAAGGGAATTCCCTTTCCTAGCCAAGGGAAACCATGACATACAACACCTGGAAAATTGGGTCACTCGCACCCTAATACTGCACTTTACCAAGGGTCTTAGCAAATGGCACACCAGGAGATTATATCTTATGCCTGGCTCGGGGGGTCCCACTCCCATGGAGCCTCCCTCATTGCTAGTACAGCAGTCTGAGATCTAACTGCAAGGCAGCAGCAAGGCTGGGGGAGGGGTGCCCGCCATTGCTGAGGCTTAAGTAGGTAAACAAAGCTGCCAGGAAGCTCGAACTGGGTAGAGCCCACCACGGCTCAAGGAGGCTTGCCTGCCTCTGTAGCCTCCACTTCTGGGGACAAGGCATAGCCATAAAAAAAGGCAGCAAAAACCTCTGCAGATTTAAATGTCCCTGTCTGACAGCTTTGAAGAGAGTAGCTGTTTTCCCAGCATGGAGTTTGCGATCTGAGAATGGACAGATTGTCTGCTCAACTGGGTCCCTGACACCTGAGTAGCCTAACTGGGAGACATCCCCCACTAGGTGGAGACTGACACCTCACACCTCACCTGGCTGGGAACACCTCTAAGAGGAAGCTTCCAGAGGAACGATCAGACAGCAACACTTGCTGTTCAGCAATGTTCACTATTCTGCAGCCTCTGCTGCTGATACCCAGGCAAACAGGATCTGGAGTGGACCTTGAGCAAACTCCAACAGACCTGCAGCTGAGGGTCTTGACTGTTAGAAGGAAAAATAACAAACAGAAAGGACATCCACACCAAAACTGCATCTGTACGTCACCATCATCAAAGACCAAAGGTAGATAAAACCACAAAGTTGGGGAAAAAGCAGTACAGAAAAGCTGGAAATTCTAAAAATCAGAGCACCTCTCCCCCTCCAAAGGAACGCAGCTCCTCACCAGCAAGGGAACAAAGCTGGATGGAGAATGACTTTGACGAGTTGAGAGGAGAACACTTCAGACTATCAAACTTCTCTGAGCTAAAGGAGGAATTATAAACCCAGAGCAAAGAAACTAAAAACCTTAAAAAAAGATTTGACGAATGACTAACTAGAATAACCAATGCAGAGAAGTCCATAAATGAACTGATAGAGATGAAAACCATGACATGAGAACTACATAAAGCTTCAGTAACCAACTCGATCAACTGAAAGAAAGGGTATCAGTGATTGAAGATCAAATGAATGAAATGAAGCAAGAAGCAAAGTTTAGAGAAAAAAAGAGTAAAAAGTAATGAACAAAGCCTCCAAGAAATATGGGACTATGTGAAAAGACCAAATCTACGTCTGATTGGTGTACCTGAAAGTGACAGGGAGAATGGAACCAAATTGGAAAACACTCAGCAGGATATTATCCAGGAGAACTTCCCCAACCTAGCAATGCAGGCAAACATTCAAATTCAGAAAATGCAGCGAACTCCACAAAGATACTCCTCGAGAAGAGCAACTCCAAGACACATAATTGTCAGATTCACCAAAGTTGAAATGAAGGAAAAAATGTTAAGGGCAGCCAGAGAGAAAGGTCGGGTTACCCACAAAGGGAAGCCCATCAGACTAAAAGGGAAGCCCATCAGACTAACGCAGATCTCTTGGCAGAAACTCTACAAGCTAGAAGAGAGTGGGGGCCAATATTCAACATTCTTAAAGAAAAGAATTTTCAACTAACAAGCAAAATAACCAGCTAACATCATAATGACAGGATCAGATTCACATACAACAATATTAACCTTTAATGTAAATGGGCTAAATGCTCCAATTAAAAGACACAGACTGGCAAATTGGATAAAGAGTCAGACCCATCAGTGTGCTTTATTCAGGAGACCCATCTCACGTGCAAAGGCACACATAGGCTCAAAATAAAGGGATGGAGGAAGATCTACCAAGCAAATGGAAAACAAAAAAAGGCAAGGGTTGCAATCCTAGTCTCTGATAAAACAGACTTTAAACCAACAAAAATCAAAAGAGACAAAGAAGGCCATTACATAATGGTAAAGGGATCAATTCAACAAGAAGAACTAACTAGCCTAAATATATATGCACCCAATACAGGAGCACCTAGATTCATAAAACAAGTCCTTAGAGACCTACAAAGAGACTTAGACTACCATACAATAATAATGGGAGACTAACACCCCACTGTCAGTATGAGACAGATCGACGAGACAGAAAGTTAACAAGGATATCCAGGACTTGAACTCAGCTCTGCACCAAGCAGACTTAATAGACATCTACAGAACTCTCCACCCCAAATTAACAGAATATATATTCTTCTCAACATCACATTGCACTTATTCCAAAATTGACCACAGAGTTGTAAGTAAAGCACTCCTCGGCAAATGAAAAAGAACAGAAATTATAACAAACTGTCTCTGAGACCACAGTGAAATCAAACTAGAACTCAGGATTAAGAAACTCACTCAAAACTGCTCAACTACGTGGAAACTGAACAACCTGCTCCTGAATGACCACTGGGTACATAACGAAATCAAGGCAGAAATAAAAGTGTTCTTTGAAACCAATGAGAACAAAGATACAACATACCAGAATCTCTGGGACACATTTAAAGCAGTGTGTAGAGGGAAATTTATAGCACTAAATGCCCACAAAAGAAAGCAGGAAAGATCTAAAATCGACACCCTAACATCACAATTTAAAGAACTAGAGAAGCAAGAGCAAACACATTGAAAAGCTAGCAGAAGGCAAGAAATAATTAAGATCAGAGCAGAACTGAAGGAGATAGAGACACAAAAAAAACCTTCAAAAAATCATTGAATCCAGGAGCTGTTTTTTGGAAAAGATTAATGAAATTGATAGACCACTAGCAAGACTAATAAAGAAGAAAAGAGAGAAGACTCAAATAGATACAATAAAAAATGATAAAGGGGATATCATCACCGACCCCACAGAAATACAAACTACCATCAGAGTGTAGTATAAACACCTCTACACAAATAAACTAGAAAACCTAGAAGAAATGGATAACTTCCTGGACACTTACACTCTCCCAAGACTAAACCAGGAAGAAGTTGAATCCCTGAATAGACCAATAGCAGGCTCTGAAGTTGATGCAATAATTAATAGCCTACCAACCAGAAAAAGTCCAGGACCAGATGGATTCACAGCCGAATTCAACCAGAGGTACAAGGAGGAGCTGGTACCATACCTTCTGAAATTATTCCAATCAATAGAAAAAGAGGGAATCCTCGCTAAGTCATTTCATGAGGCCAACATCATCCTGATACCAAAGCCTTGCAGAGACACAACAAAAAAAGATAATTTTAGATCAATATCCCTGATGAACATCGATGCAAAAATCCTCAATAAAATACTGGCAAACCGAATCCAGCAGCACATCAAAAAGCTTATCCACCATGATCAGCTTCATCCCTGGGATGCAAGGCTGGTTCAACATATGCAAATCAATAAACGTAATCCAGCATATAAACAGAACCAAAGACAAAAACCACATGATTATCTCAATAGATGCAGAAAAGGCCTTTGACAAAATTCAACGCCCTTCATGCTAAAAACTCTAAATAAATTCGGTATTGATGGAACATATCTCAAAATAATAAGAGCTGTTTATGACAAACCCACAAACAATATCATACTGAATGGACAAAAACTGGAAGCATTCCCCTTCAAAACTGGCACAAGACAGGGATGCCCTCTCTCACCACTCCCATTCAACATAGTGTTGGAAGTTCTGGCCAGGGCAATCAGTCATGAGAAAGAAATAAAGCGTATTCAAGTAGGAAAAGAAGAAGTCAAATTGTCCCTGTTTGCAGATGACATGATTGTATATTTAGAAAACCCCATCATCTCAGCCCAAAATCTCCTTAAGCTGATAAGCAACTTCAGCAAAGTTTCAGGATACAAAATCAATGTGCAAAAATCGCAAGCGTTCTTATACACCAATAACAGACAAACAGAGAGCCAAATCATGACTGAACTCCAATTCACAATTGCTTCAAAGAGAATAAAATACCTAGGAATCCAACTTACAAGGGATGTGAAGGACCTCTTCAAGGAGAACTACAAACCACTGCTCAATGAAATAAAAGATGACACAAACAAATAGAAGAACATTCTATGTTCATGGATAGGAAGAATCAATATCTTGAAAATGGCCATACTACCCAAGGTAATTTATAGGTTCAATGGCAACCCCCTTAAGCTACCAATGACTTTCTTCATGGAATTGGAAAAAACTGCTTTAAAGTTCATATGGAACCAAAAAAGAGCCTACATTGCCAAGACAATCCTAAGCCAAAAGAAGAAAGCTGGAGGCATCATGCTACCTGACCTCAAACTATACTACAAGGCTACAGTAATCAAAACAGCATGGTAATGGTACCAAAACAGAGATATAGACCAATGGAACAGAACAGAGCCCTCAGAAGTAATACCACACATCTAAAACCATCTGATCTTTGACAAACCTGAGAAAAACAAGAAATGGGGAAAGGATTCCCTATTTAATAAATGATGTTGGGAAAACTGGCTAGCCATAAGTAGAAAGCTGAAATTGGATCCCTTCCTTACTCCTTATACAAAAATTAATTCAAGATGGATTAGAGACTTAAATGTTAGACCTAAAACCATAAAAACCCTAGAAGAAAACCTAGGCAATACCATTCAGGACATAGTCATGGGCAAGGACTTCATGTCTAAAACACCAAAAGCAATGACAACAAAAGCCAAAATTGACAAATGGGATCTAATTAAACTAAAGAGCTTCTGCACAGCAAAAGAAACTACCATCAGAGTGAACAGGCAACCTACAGAATGGGAGAAAATTTTTGCAATCTACTCATCTGACAAACGGCTAATATCCAGAATCTGCAAAGAACTCAAACAAATTTACAAGAAAAAAACAAACAACCCCATCAAAAAGTGGGTAAAGGATATGAACAGACACTTCTCAGAAGAACACATTTATGCAGCCAGCAGACACATGAAAAAATGCTCGTCATCACTGGCCATCAGAGAAATGCAAATCAAAACCACAATGAGATACCTTCTCACACCAGTTAGAATGGCAATCATTAAAAAGTCAGGAAACAACAGGTGCTGGAGAGGATGGGGAGAAATAGGAACACTTTTTTACCGTTGGTGGGACTGTAAACCAGTTCAACCATTGTGGAAGACAGTGTGGCGATTCCTCAAGGATCTAGAACTAGAAATACCATTTGACCCAGCTATGCCATTACTGGGTATATACCCAAATGATTATAAATCATGCTGCTATAAAGACACATGCACACTTATGTTTATTGTGGCACTATTCACAATAGCAAAGACTTGGAACCAACCCAAATGTCCATCAATAACAGACTGGATTAAGAAAATGTGGTACATATACACCATGGAATACTATGCAGCCATAAAAAACGATGAGTTCATGTCCCTTGTAGGGACATGGATGCAGCTGTAAACCATCATTCTCAGCAAACTATTGCAAGAACAGAAAACCAAGCACCACATGTTCTCACTCATAGGTGGGAATTGGACAATGAGAACACCTGGACACAGGAAGGAAACATCACACACCGCGACTTGTCATTGGGTTGGGGGGAGAGGGGAGAGATAGCATTAGGAGATATACCTAATGTAAATGATGAGTTGATGGGTGCTGCATACCAACATGGCACATGTATGCATGTCTATCAGACTGCACATTGTGAACATGTGCCCTAGAACTTAAAGTATAATTAAAAAGGAAAAAAGAATACAAAAATTTTTAAAAAAAATTCACAAGTTTCAGTAGTATTACAAAAATGAAGATGAAGTTAACCCAGCGACTATAGGGAAACTCTTATGGAGAGGGAGAGTGAGTTTCTGGCTTCTGTTGACCTACTGTTCATCCACTGAATCTATCAGAGTAGTTACTTTTTCATATCATCTCGCTGGCCTCAATCATTGGCATCTTTGCCTAGAAGGAACCACGATTTGGGAAAATATGAAAGACCACTCTACTTGTGCCCTGTGGAAACAGTCCTAAGTTCTGAGTGACCCAGGCAAGCTTCTGTTGGTCTCTCTGATGTCCCCATCACTGTAGAGTAGAACAGGGATCAGTAATAGTCAACACTATTCAGTGTTAACTAGAGCAGAGAGTTCTATCTCTTTTAACCTCCTAACAGCTGTATGAAGTAGGTACAATTATTATCTCATCTTAAAGAAGAGGATACTGAGGTTCAGGCAGTTTACATAACTTGCCAAAAGCCACACAACGGTGGGTGGACATCGTGGTCTTAACTGAAGATATGACATTTTTAACTACTTTCTTAAAGTCATCTCTTAAAGAAGCTGATATAAGTCTACTCAGTGTTCATGCCCATGACTGAAGTGGAAAAAACTTGGGTTTTGCAGATAATGTAAACTCAAATCTCAGCCTAGTCATCTACTCAATGTGTGACACTAGCTATCTAATTCAACCTTCAGTATTGGTTTTCTTAATTGCTATGAAGATAGTAAACTTAGCTCATGTTAGTGCTTACTATGTGCCAGGCACTGTTTCAAGCAGTTTATGAATTAACTCAGTAGTGTCTACAATATAACTATGAGGAAGATACTGTTATCACCCTCAGTTTTACTAAGGTACAAGTGGCTAAGTGAATTGCCTGAAGTCACCCAGCAGGAAAATGGTAAACCTGAGGTTTAAACCCGCATAATTTCTAACTGCTCTGGTCTTCTGACTGTGAAGAGAAAAAAGCTTAGCACATGTTGACTGTGTGGAACATAGCGAGGTGCTCACCCATCATGAATGCCCATCTGTTTTCCCTGTTTATCCAAAATGTTTGTATAAAATTATTTCAAATATTTTTTCTGGGTTTCTAAAAGTAATAGTACTGAAGTGCTAGGCAGCTTCCATGTTTCTCAAATACATCAGTGAACATGCTTTCCCATGCTTTCACTGACAGGTATTAGAGATGCTACAGATGGAAGACAGAAAATCCAAGCTAGTTCTATCAGTTTGTCCTTCAACAGACCTTTCTCTATTGATCCTTTGCTTTCACCTTAATCACCTTATTCTTGTTCTCATCACTTTGTGCCTGCATCATAGTAACAGCTCTGTGACTAGTCTCTCAGCCTCATTCTTGCCCTGCTTAAATTCATTTTTAACAGATTGCACCCATAGTTATTTTTCAAACAAACCAATTGTGTCTCTCTTCTTTTAATTGATTCAGACTGCATTTATGATAATGCCGAAACTCTTTAATAAGACCATTAATGTCTCATCTCTTGCCTCTGGTCTTCTTCCCATGCTGGTTTTATTGGCCTGTAATAGGAGTCTGCTTCCCTTCCTTTCTCTCTCTCTCAATCTCTCTCTCTCTCTGTCTCTCTCTCTCTCTCCCCCCACCTTCGCCCTCTCCCCCTCTCTCCCCCCAACCACCATACACACACACAAACACACAGGCATTGAACATCTTTGCTTAGGTGTCCCTTTCTACTACTCTTCAGATCAGATCTCAACTAAAATGTAAATTCTCCAGGATGTATATCTTTTCTCCAAGTACAAATCAGATACCTTTCTAAGGTGTATGTTATCATATTATCTGAAATTAATTTTCTGCCTGCTCTAGAATGCAAGTTATATGAGGGAAGAAACTGTGGCCTGGAATATAATATACACTCAATAAACATTTATTGTTATAAATGAATGAATGAAGAGATTAGTAATTAATGAGGTCTGACATAGTAATGACTTCTTGCCGAACCTCTTCACTACCACTGTGTTTCAAGCAATCTAATCCCTTGTTCCTCTCTTCCATGGCCTCTTTTCAGCCAAGCCATACTTTCGCTTGCCCCAACTCCAACAAAAGTAATCCATTTCCAAGGACCAACTTTTATCTGACTAAATTGACTATGAACTCCTGCACATTTCTAAAATTTTCTGTAATGGCAAAGAGAGGGTAAAGGAGGGAACCAGAAGAAGTTATTGCTTTCACAGAAACAATAGAGGAGTAAAGGAAGCTTAAACAGGTGCATGGTGACTAAAGGAGCCCTAATTAGAGAAGAACAGAGGCAGAGGGAATCAGGGTGCCTAAAAGGTAATGTAGGAGAAGACTTTCACACAGATGTGATGTCGAGATGTTTGCCTTTTCCTATTAAGGGAAAAACAGGAGGATATGTTTAAAACAAAATATGAGTGCTTTGATTAAGCAAAAAGGTTTTTCCTGGCAGCTTTCTTAATTCCCCCAAATTTTAAAACCTCTATCTAGATCTGTAATATTTTAGTTTATCAATGTTCTGTGATTGGTCAACTTCTTATTTTATTTACCATCTTTGCACATTTTAGTACTGTTGTTTTTGACACATTGTATGAAAGGAGGTTTTTCCCAGGCCTAGGAATCTGAGAATAAAACTGAGGTTTTTTTTTTCTTTCTTTCTTTTTTTTTTTTTTTAATTATACTTTAAGTTCTAGGGTACATGTGGATAACGTGCAGGTTTGTTACATATGTATACCTGTGCCATGTTGGCGTGCTGCACCCATTAACTCGTCAGCACCCATCAACTCGTCATTTACATCAGGTATAACTCCCAATGCAATCCCTCCCCCCTCCCGCCTCCCCGTGATAGGCCCCGGTGTGTGATGTTCCCCTTTCCAAGTCCAAGTGATCTCATTGTTCAGTTCCCACCTATGAGTGAGAACATGCGGTGTTTGGTTTTCTGTTCTTGCGATAGTTTGCTGAGAATGATGGTTTCCAGCTGCATCCATGTCCCTACAAAGGACACAAACTCATCCTTTTTTATGGCTGCATAGTATTCCATGGTGTATATGTGCCACATTTTCTTAATCCAATCTGTCACTGATGGACATTTGGGTTGATTCCAAGTCTTTGCTATTGTGAATAGTGCTGCAATAAACATACGTGTGCATGTGTCTTTATAGCAGCATGATTTATAATCCTTTGGGTATATACCCAGTAATGGGATGGCTGGGTCATATGGTGCTTCTAGTTCTAGATCCTTGAGGAATCGCCATACTGTTTTCCATAATGGTTGAACTAGTTTACAATCCCACCAACAGTGTAAAAGTGTTCCTATTTCTCCACATCCTCTCCAGCACCTGTTGTTTCCTGACTTTTTAATGATTGCCATTCTAACTGGTGTGAGATGGTATCTCATTGTGGTTTTGATTTGCATTTCTCTGATGGCCAGTGATGATGAGCATTTTTTCATGTGTCTGTTGGCTGTATGAATGTCTTCTTTTGAGAACTGTCTGTTCATATCCTTTGCCCACTTTTCGATGGGGTTGTTTGTTTTTTTCTTGTAAATTTGTTTGAGTTCTTTGTAGGTTCTGGATATTAGCTGTTTGTCAGATGAGTAGATTGCAAAAATTTTCTCCCATTCTGTAGGTTGCCTGTTCACTCTGATGGTAGGTTCTTTTGCTGTGTAGAAGCTCTTTAGTTTAATTAGATCCCATTTGTCAATTTTTGCTTTTGTTGCCGTTGCTTTTGGTGTTTTAGACATGAAGTCCTTGCCTATGCCTATGTCCTGAATGGTATTACCTAGGTTTTCTTCTATACTACAAGGCTACAGTAACCAAAACAGCATGGTACTGGTACCAAAACAGAGATATAGACCAATGGAACAGAACAGAGTCCTCAGAAATAATACCACACATCTACAGCCATCTGATCTTTGACAAACCTGAGAGAAACGAGAAATGGGGAAAGGATTCCCTATTTAATAAATGGTGCTCGGAAAATTGGCTAGCCATAAGTAGAAAGCTGAAACTGGATCCTTTCCTTACTCCTTTTACGAAAATTAATTCAAGATGGATTAGAGACTTAAATGTTAGACCTAATACCATAAAATCCCTAGAAGAAAACTGAGTTTGTTGAGTTTTCTAAAATATTACTTTCCAAAATATTTTCCTCTGTCCCATTTCAAGCTAGTCATTCTCTTCTTCTATACCAGAATTTAATATAATTTAGATATACTTTTAAATTCAATTATGCTTTTTTTTTTTTTTTTTTTTTTTGAGATGGAATCTTGCTCTATTGCCCAGGCTGGAGTACAGTGGCATGATGTCGGCTCACTGCAAAATCTGCCTCCCAGGTTCAAGTAATTCTCCAGGCCCAGCCTCCCGAGTAGCTGGGATTACAGGTGCATGCCACCACACCCAGCTAGTTTTGTGTGATTTTTAGATATCTGTACTAAATACTACAGAGATGTCACCTTACTTTCAAGGAGCAGCCAACTTCTATATAATTCAATGTCATTCAACAAAGATAATTGAGTAGTTAATATATGTAGAGAACTATGACTGGTTATAAAAAGTGTGGGTGCAGGTCTCTGTTTATGAATCGATTAAGTTTCAAGAATTCCTTTGTGAAAGTCAATTATGTAGAATTTCATATGCGTTTTCCTACAGAAATAATGGTTATAAATGGTGATTTTATTTCCCCATGTTTAATTCATAAGTTAGCCAAGATATATTTGAAATAAAAAGTAGGAAAGAATGTTAGAATACCAAAAATCAATTAGAGAGCAATTTTAGCAGGCCGGGCGTGGTGGCTCATAGCTGTAATCCCAACACTTTGGGAGGCTGAGGTGGGCAAATCACCTGAGCTCAAGAGTTTGACACCAGTCTAGCCAACATGGCAAAACCCCGTCTCTACTAAAAATAGAAAAGCTATCCGGGCATGATGGTGTGCACCTGTAATCCCAGCTAAACAGGAGGCTGAGGCAGGAGAATCACTTGAACCCAGGAGGCAGAGGTTGCAGTAAGTCGACATCATGCCACTGCACTCCAGCCTGAGCAAGAGAGCAAGACTCCATCTCAAAAAATAAAGAAATAAATAAAATATCATAATTGAATTTAAAAATACATCCAAATTGTATTAAATTCTGGTATAGAAGAAGAGAATGACTAGCTTGTAATAGGATAGAGGAAACACAATAAGCTGCCACATCCTCTCCCCCTCTTATGGCACACTCTGCTAATTGATCATGGCCTCCTTTTTTGTTAAGCTCTCAACCTCAAAATCCTTCTTAAAACAGTGTTTTCTGCAACTGCTACCATCCCAGTTATATCTAGTTTAGAGAAATTGTTTTGCATTTCATTGATAGAGATGCCATTACTTCCAACATTGTAAAGCGAAGAAACTTATAGTAGTCACTTGGGGACAGGAGCAAGGTGGAGATGGGGGCAGACCAGTAATAAATGGACACGTCATGGAATTGGTTGACAGGATTTGGCCAAAACAAACGATTAACCTTAGATGAAAAACATGGTTTCTTTTTTCTTTTTTCTTTTTTTTTTTTTGAGATGGAGTCTTACTCTGTCGCCCAGGCTGGAGTGCAGTGGCCGGATCTCAGCTCACTGCAAGCTCCGCCTCCCGGGTTTACGCCATTCTCCTGCCTCAGCCTCCCGAATAGCTGGGACTACAGGCGCCCACCACCTCGCCCGGCTAGTTTTTTGTATTTTTTAGTAGAGACGGGGTTTCACTGTGTTAGCCAGGATGGTCTCGATCTCCTGACCTCGTGATCCGCCCGTCTCGGCCTCCCAAAGTGCTGGGATTACAGGCTTGAGCCACCGCGCCCGGCCGAAAAACATGGTTTCTAATGGCCATAATGCCCAAAATAATCTATAGATACAATGCTATTCCCATTAAACTACCACTGACATTCTTCAAAGAATTAGAAGAAACTATTTTAAAATTCACATGGATCCGAAAAAAAGAGCTCATATAGCCAAGACAATTCCAATCCAAAGGAGCAAAGCTGGAAGTATTATACTACTGGACTCAAACTATATTATAAGGCTACAGTAACCAAAACAGCATGGTACTGGTACAAAAACAGACACATAGACCAATGGAACAGAACAGAGAACTTAGGAATAAGACCACTCCTCTACAACCATCCAATCTTTGACAAACCTGACACAAGCAATGGGGAAAGAATCCCTTATTTAATAGATGGTGCTTAGAGAACTGGCTAGTCATATGCAGAAAATTGAAACTGGATCCTTTCCTTACACCTTATACAAAAATTAGCTCAACATGAATTAAATACTTAAATGTAAAACCAAAAACTATAAAAACCCCAGAAGAAAATCTAGGCAATACCATTCAGGACATAGGCAAAGAGAAAAACTTCATGATGAAATTGCCAAAAGCAATTGCATAAAAACCCAAAAATTGACAAATGGGATCTAATTAAACAAAAAAGCTTCTGCACAGCAAAAGAAACTATCATCATTACGAACAGGCAACCTACAGAGTGGGAGAAAGTTTTTGCAATTCATCAAGTTGACAAAGATCTAATATCCAGAATCTACAAGGAACTTAAACAAATTTACAAGAAAAAAAATCAACCCCATTAAAAAGGACACGAAGGGACACTTCTCAAAAGAAAACATTCATGTGGCCAGCAAACATGAAAAGAAGCTCAACATTACTGATCATTAGAGAAATGTAAATCAAAATCACAATGAGATACCATCTCATGCCAGTCAGAACAATGATTAGAAAGTCAAGAAACAACAGATGCTGGTGAGGTTGTGGAGAAATAGGAGTGCTTTTACACTGTTGGTGGGAATGTATTAGTTCAACCATTTGGAAAAGGGTGTAGGGATTCCTCAAAGATCTAGAACCAGAAATACCACTTGACCCAGCAATCCCATTGACCCAGCAATCCCAATGCTAGGAATCCCATTCCTATATGCCCAAAGGAATATAAATCATTCTATTACAAAGATACATGCATGCACGTGTTCATTGCAGCACTATTCACAATAGCAAGACATGGAATCAACTCAAATGCCCAACAATGATAGCCTGGATAAAGAACATGTGGTACATATACACCAGGGAATACTACGCAGCCATGTGGAGCTAGAAGCCATTATCCTCAGCCAACTGATGCAGAAACAGAAACCCACACACTGCATGTTCTTGCTTATAAGTGGGAGTTGAACAATAAAAACACATGGACACAGGGAGGGGAACAACACACACTGGGGCCTGTTGGTGAGTGGGGTAGTGGGAGGGAGAGCATTAGGAAAAATAACTAATGCATGCTGGGCTTAATACTTAGGTGATGGGTTGATGAAAATGAAATATGATTGCCTTAATACCTAGGTGATGGGTTGATATGTGCAGCAAACTACCATGGCACACATTTAACAATGTAACAAACCTGCACATCCTGCACATGTACCCTGGAACTTAAAATAAAAAAATTAAAATTAAAGAAAAAAAAGAGTTTCTAGGCTAGGGGTTAGCCACACTGAAACAGTCTTGTAGGAGGGAGGACGTGGAAACATAGCCACGTAGCTAGCTATGAGATAGCTTTCCTGTAAATACATGGACCAGGGGCCATGGAACTTGTGTCAGAATTCTCAATGGGAAGCATCTCCCTGGATTGTGTATAATGAGATACTTACATGCAGCACTGCCATTAATTGGGTAGTTGAGGATATTGGTTCTTTTATTCTAAGGAAGTTATCATTAGTCTTCATTGAACTTCATCATTTCAGATAAATCTGGGGGATCTTTGGGATGCCTGATTAGTGATACTATGATTCAATTAGATTGTACAGTCAGAAATATTACCTGAGGTTGAAATATTTAATAGGATACAGCATTTTGTTCCTACTCCTTTTTTTTGTAAACCGATTTTCACAGAATAGCCCACAAAAGATATCTAGGGCAATGCTAAGTTTGTCCTGGAGAATAATTGGAAAAAAATCAAAATGAAATATGATTGCCTTAAGAAATGACCAACTTAATAACAGGCCATGTTTTGAAAACCCCAGGTAGCATATATGCATTTCACTGTCACATGTAAGTATTCATCAAATCGGGGGACTAAATTGGGAGAAGGGAATTCCCATAAGTAGTCTTAAATTTTGCCAAAGCTTAATTTTCACCTCTATTTTCTATGCAAAATCTTCAAAAGCCTTAATACTTGAAACATATAATAAATATAATTTCTTTGACCTTCTCCTTCACTTACCCTACTTACTTTACTTGAAGGCTCAAGTTGTTTGAGTTTATGAAGTACTTGCTATGAATGACCAAGTATGGTTGACTCATGGTTTTGGAAAATCACATAATCCATACCAGAGGACAGCTGTGTCTTCAAATTATCTTCTAGAAAGGTCTATCAGAAAGTATAAAAATGTTTACATTTTAGAGAAAGGAAGGAGATATAAAGCATAATCTTCCTGAAAGATTTATTTCAGAAAGCATGCAGTTTTCAAGATATCTTCCAAGTTTCCAGCTTTTTTCCTGACTTTAAATATTTTTAATAATTTTAATTTTTATTAGAAAGACATATATATATACATTCACTGTAGACAATTTAGAAAACAAAAGAGAAATTAAACAAAAATTTCATAAGATGCCATAACATTTTGTATACATTATTTCAATCTTTGTTCCATATTTATATATTTTTGTGTATATATTACTTTGCATTAAGTTCAGGTAGTATATGCTGTTTTTAACTATTTTCTCATGCAAAGTATGTAATTAACATCTTTCCATGTAATTAAACATTATTCTACAATATAATTCCAAAAGCCATATAGAAGAACTCCATATGATGAAAGCACTATGATTTAAGTATTATCTTACTGTTGAACATTTGGCTTTATTACAGTTTTTTACTTTTTGAAAAAACTCTGTAAATAATATTTTTGCTACTTAATCTCTAGTCATCTGTGATTATTTCCTATGGACAAATTCCTAGAAGTCTTGCTGAGACAAGATATTATCACATTTTTAAGGCTTTTATCTTTCAAAAAGATTGCACCAACTTATACTTTCATCAGTAGTATGATGAACTGCTTTATTTACTTTCAGACGGAATAAAAGCCTCTGCTAGTGGACCTCAGCTTTATAACAATTTTATAGGAGAATCAGTCTTAGGACGATTATCCATTGACTTTTTGAAATAGTTGCCACTTTGTTCTGTCTACTCTTGTAGCATTAGCCTTCATTTCATTATGTCAGGTAAAAGACATTTTTATATATCAAGAAATTCTAAAGAAAAGAAACCTATTGCTCTGATATTTTCCATTGATAGCTTGAACTGATATTCTAGCATGCTTATAACTCTAAGCCATTTGTTTTTTAAGAGGTTGTTTCTAAGAATGTATTGTACTTAACCGATGGACAAGGTTTTGACTTTGGCAAACTCATTTCTAGTCATTTAATCCTTTTAAATCATCTTCCTCTTCTCAGTTTAATCTATGTTAAGATTGTATTTTTATTCACAGTGTGCATGTCTACAAGTTTCCAAATGTTTATTTCATTTCAAAGTACTTGCTACTATAATAATGCATGTTAAACATACATGAATATGCAAAGACTTAAAGCCATTTGGATTTAGAATTGCAAAGTCTCTTTTAGGTCACGAGCCGGGCATAATGCCCTACTAAGAGAAGAAATTACTACATCAAATAACTCCTGAGCCAAACCAATACATATCTCATCATTTCATTAAAGCTATCTAGCTTCAGAGAACACCTAACTTAATGCATTTAGTTGTCTGGAAAAACAGCTGAGGAGTTTTCTTTGAGAAAAGTTCAGTGCCTGATAGTCAATAGAAAACTATAGCGAATATCCGGGCCGGGCGCGGTGGCTCACGTCTGTAATCCCAGCACTTTAGGGGGCCGAGGCGGGCGGATTACGAGGTCAGGAGATCGAGACCATCCTGGCTAACACGGTGAAACCCCGTGTCTACTAAAGAATACAAAAAACTAGCCCGGCATAGTGGCGAGCGCCTATAGTCCCAGCTACTCCGGAGGCTGAGGCAGGAGAATGTCGTGAACCCAGGAGACAGAGGTTGCTGTGAGCCGAGACTGCACCACTGCACTCCAGCCTGGGCGACAGAGCGAGACTCCGTCTCAAAAAACGAAACAAAACAAAAGAAAATGGATAGAAATCGGATAGAGAATATCCGATGTCTCATTAAAAACATATGTCTGGAATGTGGTGAATAAGACAATCTAATGGGGCAGATGGGGTAAGAGGGTCATTTTATCCATATTAAAAAGGTTAAAAACCAAAGTTCTCACTACTTGACTCTATGTCTCACATAGACCTACATGCAGCTTGTTGATAGAAAAAAATCCTCCTCAGAACCTTTCCCCATTAGCTAATTCAAAATATCCATTCATCCAAAGAGTCTCTACTCCATGCACTTGGTGGGAAACCAGACTGATTTCCATAAAATATCCATATTTTATCATCACAGCTCATAGCATCAAATACATATTCTAGTGTTTAAATGACCTTGAAGTCAACTAAGGGAGTAAAGGGATTTAACAAAAGATGCCTGAGAAAGATGTATTTCAAAAGATTTTGTAAACTATTACTTTTTTAAAGGCAATTTGTATGAATAATTTTCTTAAATATCTATCTACATAGAATTGTATTAGAAAAAGGAAGCCAGGTTATTATTTTGAGGTTTTATATTGTAAAAGTAAACATGAAGTTATATTTATCATGATTCACACCCTGTGGTTGAGCAGAGGCTGAGCATGATAGAGGCAGAACAAACAGAAGTAAAACCTATTGCTGGGACTGTTGTTTAAATATCATTTTCTTCTGACCCCTACACAGTGCTCTGCTTACATTTGATACTTGAAGGATCCCTAACTTGTCTTGTCTTCCCTAAGGCAGGTATTATGGCTGGGAACCTAAATGCCTATTCTTAAACCTCACGGTGTAAAGTGTGTCTCCAACTTGTTCCATATTGTTTTAGAGCCACTTGTGATTTGATGTGGTACATTTCTCCTCCTGGCACTTGATATTTGATAGAAAGTGGTGTATAGTGACTTAAAGGAACAATAAAGTTCCAAGGGTAAAGTATCTGTATTAGTCTGCTCTCATGCTGCTAATAAAGACATAATTGAGACTGGGTAATTTAAAAAGGAAAGAGGTTTAATGGACTCATAGTTCCACATGGCTGGGGAGGCCTCCCAATCATGGCAGAAGGCAAATGAGGAGCCAGGTCACGTCTTACATGGCAGCAGGCAAGAGAGCTTGTGCAGGGGAACTCCCACTTGTAAAACCATTAGATCTTATGAGACTTATTCACTACCATGAGAACAGTATGGGGAAACCCCCTCCCCATGAGGTTTCCTGGCCCTGCCCTTTACACATAGGGATTATTACAAATCAAGGTGAGATTTGGGTTGGGACACAGGCAAACCATATCAGTATCCGATATTAGGTACCAGAGAGAAAGCAGAGCTGAAGATGACACATATTTTAGCCAAGACGCCCTTGCAGTTGAATCTTAAATCCAGGCATAATGGTAACACCTCATTTTATTAAATATTCTGGAGTAAGGTGAGGACTCCTAATGGTTATTTGTAGGATAAGTAATAGGAGAAGGGGGAAGGAGTTTTTGTGGATGTGTACAACAGCGGGCAGTTGGGTCCAACCTTCCTTACAAGGGGATTCTCATTTTAAGATTAGAAAAAAAGTCATGCAGAGAAAAGTATTAAAGGATTAAGAGAAATAGCTCAATTTTTTTTTCACCTCTTTATACAGAGAAATACCACAGAAAGGACAAGATGTGATCAAACTTTCTGAGAGACACAGAATTAAAACATAGAGAAACAAGAACTATTTTTAAGTGAAATAAAACATCAGAGTCAAGATCAGGAACTTGTTTGTTTGCCAATTCAGAATTTCCTGGACAACTTCCTAAATCTATATCAAAGTCCTGAGTCATCACATTTGATTTAATTTTTAGCTCTGTTTAACTTCTACTATATCATATGCAGACCTAATTTTCATCTGAGTCACTTCTATACTCTCCTATCACCAAAAATATAGTTTATATTATACTATAGACTTATAAATATTTCAAATACTATTATAGGTAATACAATCAGAGAATTATAATAGCCTCATATATCCGAAAACATTAGTGGTTATACTTACTGTTTCTTGTCCTAAAGTAAGACCGCAATATGAAGAATAACAAACGTTCAGGGGTTCATTCTATGAATATTCATCTGTGTTAGATTATTTTCAGTTGCAATAACGTTCAGTCCTTGGATTAAAAGTTAGGAGGGGCTCATCCATGAGAAATGTGAAAGTCAAAAAGAAAACACACTTTACCCTATGTATTACCACATTAGACAGGAATTCAGGGGTAGGGGTTAAGGTAGACTTCATAGGAAAAGGAGAAACAGCTATACAGTTGGACCTCAAGTAGACTAAATTATTTTGCTAGTTGGATGTTTGCCCAAAATTCACTGCAACATGAGCTTCCATGCTACCACTTTACTTCTTGAACTTCAGAATCTCTTTCAACAACATGAATCAGTAACTCAACTCATGTTGTCTATACTTTTTCTTGCATATCTTTTTTTTTTTTTTTTTTTTTTTTTCTTTCTTTTTTTTGTATTTTTTTTTTTTTTTTTTTTTTTTACCTTCCCTCCCCACTATTACCTGACTTGATTCTCTGTATCTCCAGTTCAAACTCTGGGGAGAGATAGTTACCCTATTGTCCACTAGTTAGCTTACAGATTGGCTACGGTTGGAACAGATTATCTTTCACTGCCCTCCCATCTGGGATGTTAACTGAATGTGGTTATTTCTGTTAGAATGGGGCTCTGGACACAGTTGGCATTCTGCAGTTATGACTGCCCAATGTGTATTTGATATCAGTAACCAAAGCAAAATATCTTTTAAAAACACAGTGATAGGATTTTCTACCATTTTTATTTTAAATAATTATTTGGTATAAAAAGCATATTTAATAATATATAATACATAATTTGGTAGATATCTTACTGGTATATTTATTTAAATATTGACAATAATATGTTTTAATAAAATGAATAGTTTTATAAATTATTTTTCACTTAATTTTCACATATAATTACTTAACAAAAAGTCATGAAGCGTGCAGGCAATATATGTTTCTCTCACTTAGCACATTAGTTTAAGGTTGGCCCTCAATAAATAAATTGTAAAGCAGGATTATGCCTTTCCCCAGATCACTCAGCCAGGGAACATACAGCCAAATTGAAGCTCAGATCTTTGTATCACCAATAATGTGCCCCTCATATGTAGCTAAAATCTCCTTCTACAATACCTAGCAGCTCAATGGGAATCAACCAGTAGAGAGATTTGTTTTTTAAATACTAAAGGAAAAACCTAGATAATGTATGCTAGCAATACATTATTATGTTTGGAAGATAAACTGCTTTTACTTCTGAACATTTCTATGTTGTGGACTCTGTATTAGGTCATTCTTGCATTGCTACAAAGAAATACCTGAGACTGGGTAATTTATAAAGAAAAGAGATTTAACTGACTCATGGTTCTGCAGGCTGTACAGGAAGCATGAGGCTGACATTCTCTTGGCTTCTGGGGAGGCCTCAGGAAACTTACAATCATGACAGAAGGCAAAGGGGGAACAGATACGTCACATGGCCAGAGGAATAGGAGTAGGAGAGAGAGCAGGGGGGTGCCAAATGCCTTTATACAACCAGATCTTGTGAGAACTCACTCACTATCACAACTACCACTATCACATCAAGAGGACGGTGCTAAACCATCCATGAGAATTCCGCTTCAACGATGCAAACGTTTCCCACTAAGCCCCACCTCCAACACTGAGGATTACATTTCAACATGAGATTTGAGTAGAGCAAATAGTGAAACTATATGAGACACACTCAGGACTTAAACGTTAGGATTGTGCTCATATACAAGGTAAACCTCCTCAACTCTCAATTGCTCTGCTTAAGTAATCATTCTAGCATAATCAAGTGGGGTCAAAAGCATGTGAATGGTATTTTACAAGATGACTCTAGAGATGATGTCTTACTCAGAAGAGAGAGATCTAGTGAGAGATATGGGTACAAGCTGTCCTGTTTTTTTTTTTTTCACCATCTTATAAATGTAATATAAAATGGGAATTTGAAGAGAAGGTTCATGATGTTACTGCCCAGATTGTCTTTCTATAATAAGGGAGTATTATTACCATTGGGAAAAATTCTCGATATGAACAATTTACGATAAAATGCTAAATTAACAAGTCAAGGTAATTGCATGCTCCTTTTGTCCCTGATGAATTAGTGCAAATTGCATTTCACACTAATTTGTCCACAAAATTCACGCACAATAGGAACACTGGGATTTCTTCAGTTTTGCTTGTAAATGTATATATACATACAAATAACAAGACTATTTCTTTAACAGTTTGTTACAGACTAATAGGTGCACTAATTAGTCTACCTCTCCAAGATGATTTTGAAAACAATAATAATTAGTAATTCTTGGTGAAATATAACCAGAGAACAAAAAAAAAAAAAAATGGGTGCTGCATTTAAGTCCGAAAACTTTAAAATATGTGAAATCTTAGAATATAAAGTTTTCAAATAAAAGGGATATTAAATTACCCTATTTTATACGTTGTTTCTAACATTGTTGCAAATTCTTTGCTGATGAGAATAATTAATCAAGTGCTTTCTAGTCTCTTTATTACTGCAAACTCTTTTAATCTTCCTCTACTTCATAGGCCCATTTTTAGAAATAGTAATGCCTTTAAAACTATATTTTCTAAATAATAACAATAATTTGTTGTCTTTTTTATTAACTGTAATAGGTAACTGTTAATCAGGGCTTCTGAGTTATAGTTTGAGTGTTACTATGCTTGATTGACATAATCCCAGACTAAAGCAAAACCACGGGATGTATAGTTATGGGATATTTCACTGAGAGTAAATATGTAACCTCTACTAGGCTGCTTGAAAATGTTGGGCAGACAGTAATCACTTTTGAAGCTACTCATTTGCTCTAAAATGCCAAATTTAAAATCCCAGGCTTAATCTCATTTGGAACAAGCAAACAATATAAAACAGGCAAAGAACGGAAATAGCCTTATCCTTGATAAGAGCTTTGGGGACTCTATCGAGTCCTGGATTTTTATTTATTCATTTTTCATTTATTTATTGAGCATGTGCTTTGTGCAAGACACCCTTAAGATTTTACAAAGCCAATGAGAGGAACAGGAAAGTAAGCAATTATGGTACAGTGTGACAAAGGCCATGCTACGGGATGATTCAAGTCTGGTGGACTGGCAACGATGAGTTCTGGATCTTGCTCTTGATTTCAGCAGGAAAGTTATTGATGTTTCTTATGGAGATTATTGTCAGTACAGATAGCATTATTTGTATAATTTGAAGGCTTTTGATTCTCATCTTTTTAAACATACCTGGTTCTATGGCAGTCTAGCTGGTATTATAAATGATTACTTGATCATTTTATCACTGATAGCCTGCTCTGTGTGATGTTTCCAATAACTGTCACTTTAAGACATGCTTTTTGTTCAGTCTATATTAAATCCAACAAAGGGATGCTGAATTCCACAAAAATTGTTGATGATCATTGTGGAATACTGTTCTCTGACAATTTATGTCAAATTTTAGATTAGCATACAACTGGATTCAGAAAAGAAGTGCAGGATATAGTCTGTAAAGTAACAACAGATATCTATGTTGTTTATTTTAAAAATGGATTTGTGGCTGTGTTTGGTCCTAAGCATGCCTTTTAGGACCAAAATGTGTATTATACACTTAATTATTTTTAATGCTTTCAACATTCTAGTGAGAGTTATAAAATACTGCCACTTCTGCATAAAGAAATTAAGGTTTTTATCTAGAATGCTAATAAATATTTCTTAAGTGAAAATTTGAGGAAATGCAGCAATATAAGTAGAATCAAGCAACTGTTTTATGTTACTTTTTATACTGAAATTACTGATTTGAGGGCCATATACACATATTTTGGGGTACTCAGAATTAAGGGCAGAGTTACTTGAGCTGTTAAGCTTAATGCCATTGCCTATTATGAATATTACAATAAAAGCAATCACTTTTCTTGTTATCCAACTGGTATTTCCTGCGTGAGTATGACTTCACTGAATTTGACATCTGTAAAGCATATTTGATTTTAGATAATACTTTACAATTATAATGACATGGTAATTTGCTAGCATTGGCAGTATTATAGAATACTACCTCACAATACCTAACCTTCCTCTGTTTTATTTGTGGGGCTCTCTTAAATTGAATAAAGACTTTGTAGCTCTCTTCTGTAAATCACTTCACTCAAACCTTACTCAGTAACAAATTTATTTTACAGACATAGAATGGGCTTCAAAGCTCAGTACAATCAGTAGCTTGATGATGTTGCCAAGGACCTGGGTTGCTTCCCTCTCAACTCATGGCCTCAGCATCCTGAGTCTGGTTATTTTCATGACCATAGATGAATGCCAATAGCCACTGAGGCCACGTGCTTCCCTGTTCATGAAAAAAAGATAGAAAAAAAAGGTTTCTTTCTACTACTGAGACAATTTAGAATACTTGCACATCCCTGGATCAATAAGAGTTAAGAGTCACTAGAAGAATGCCAACATACTGATTACCTAAGACTAATGAGTATATACCCTTGGAGTTAGGGTTAAGCACCTCGCCCTAGCTCATGTTGGAGAAGAGTGAATATTGAAGAAGAGTGAATATTTGAATACAATTAGGGTTCTTTTAACGACAGAAAAACTTGGAAGATGGAAGGCATTCGGGATCAATAGACTACATACAATATTCTTCCTAATGAAGAATGGATACTTCAGTTCCTCACTTCCTGGAACTCTTGATACTTTTATAAAACTTGATCTTATGAATGAATTGCTTGGTAAGAAGATGGTTGCTGGAATACCAACCAGACAGTAGCCCCCTAAAAACTGGTAATGCCATTTTTAGTGAAAATGTGATAGTTTCTCATTGGTTTTCAAATAAACTTTTTTGGTCCTTTTATGGACATCCAGATGAACTTGTTTACCCATGTCTCTGGGTCTAAAATGAAAATAAGATTAACAGAAGGCTTTACAATCATTGTTCTTCTTGTGATCAGTACACATTCTCTTCTGGGATTCTCAGTGGTGTAACAGGCCAGATTTAGCACAGGTTATCAGAACATAAAAGTCAACAAAGTTTGGGGAGAAAACACGTAACTTAAGAGAAAGTAATGCTAAATCTTAATTTAAAATATAATAGACCTACCACACTGGAATGAAAAATTTGCACCAAAGACCACTTAAGACCACATATCAAGTTTACTCTGTACCTTACCTCCCAAACACACTCTCCTGCCCTTAAGCCCAAAGAAGGGACAGATATCTACAGTATGTGCAATCATCCTTTTCTCTGTTAGTCAGAGAAAGATTATACATTTGATCTCTGTTAGCCCATCAGTGGAATCTTGAGATGCACAACAAATTAAATGTATAATCTTTCAAACTAAAATTAACTTTTCAAAGAGGTTCAGTAATTTTCCTTACACCTTAAGGCAACCTGCTAGTAACCACAACCTCCAGGTGAGTGCCTTGGAATTGTACTCTGACCTTCTTCATCAAGAATGGATCCTGCCTAGAAACATAAAACAAGCCCATTAGAGATCTCACACAATGATGTTTATTCACTGAAGAAATAAAGCTTTTTTTAAAAGACTTTTTTTTTTTTTTTTTTTTTTTTTACACCAGATTGTCTCTCTTAGCAGGTAATACCTCTCCTCTTGAGCTTCAGGTATCAACCTGTAGTGAAACTTTAAGGAAGTCTAGTGAGAACTCAACCTTGGTCTCATTTCTTGCACTAACATGTATCTACTGCACTTACCTCTAACATTACCACTTATTCTGACATATCCCATCAATATAAAAAACTGAGTGAAGTGTACTTAACCCATTCTTCAGTGTGACTGGTGTGTCACAACATTTGAGTTTCCCTAATTTGTGTAGGGGTTTCTGAGCTCTTTTTCATTTTTTTCCCCCCTATGTGATATCATGTTGGGCTAGGGAAAAATCTACTCATTGGTAGCAGGTGAAATCCAGAGCTAGGAAGATATAAAACAGCTCACTTGGCGGCATTCATACTTGAGACCACAGTGAGATTATGCTAATTAATCCCTTACCATAAATCAGACCTGGCGTGCCCAAGTGTTATCATCATCTTCCATCAAAGCCAAGGTAAGCACTGTATTACCTCTCCTTCATCGATGAGGAGCCTCAGACTTAGAGGAGTAAAATAGCTGTCTGACGTAGCACATCTCATACCTGCTAATATTGGTGTCTCTTGCTGGTGCTGGAAGTGTGTGCATTTGTGGTTTTGTGTGGAAGACTATGGATTTCTGTTTCTTACATGCAGTGAAATATATGGCCTGTGACCTATTGTCAAGGTGAGAGTTTAGAACCATCCTTATATCATCTCTAACCTAATAGTAAAAGCATAGGATATCTTCTTAGACCAAAATTATATTTTCCAAAATCCTGAGTAAGAAATTTTAGTATGTATTTTGTTCAGAGAAGATAAAAAATTGCTTACTTTGAGTTCATATTGTTTCTGTATGTGTGTATGTGTGTGTGCGCGTGTGTATGCGTATGTGTACCTTTTTTTTTAAGATGAAGTCTTGCTCTGGCACCCAGGCTGGAGTGCAGTGGCATGATCTTGACTCATAGTAACCTCCACCTTCCAGGATCAAGCGATTCTCCTGCCTTAGCTTCCCGAATAGCTGAGACTACAGGCATGCACTACCACGCCCAGCTAATTGTTGTATTTTTAGTAGAGATGGGGTTTCACCATGTTGGCCAGGCTGGTCTTAAACTCCTGACTTGAAGTGATCTGGCTGCCTCAGTCTCCCAAAGTGCTGGGATTACAGATGTGAGCCACCGTTGCCCCACCATGTATGTGTATCTTTAAGCTGAGTACACATTCTTTCTAGAGAGTCTCAGTGGAGTACCAAGAAATGAAGAGAATTGCTAAATTGGATGGATAATTATAAAGCACAACTTCTGCCCTAAATGAGCTTACTCTCTATAGAAAAGGCAAGGGCAAGATGCAACCAGGTAAATTTAATTTTAAGGAACATAAATACCATGGAGTTAAGAGGAGGAAGGATAAAACTTAGGGTCATATAATAATAACCATAAATCATTTTGATCACTTCAGTGCTAATCACTGTGCTGAGTTCATTATTTGAATTCATAATGAATTTGCCGTATCATTCATATAGTAGAGTTATGGAAGTTTCCACAAGTGGAGCTGGACCAGTTATGTGAATTCATCCAGTCAGAATCACATGGCCTCAGCCAGTCCACAATGTACCCTCCCTAAGACAGACTGACTTAATGACAAGGCCATTAAAAGCTCAAACATCCGAATTCACTAACATAGATGAAAAAGGAACCCTGAGTACAGGAGATCTCAGGTAAATGTTGGTAATGGGGGATGGGGTAGATGGGTTCTACCTGTAAAAACTTGGATAGGATGCTAAATAACTCCCATTCTGTATGGAATGAACATACCTCAACGTAATAAAAGCCACACACTACAGACCCACAATTAGTATCATACTGAATGGGAAAAAACTGAAAGCTTCTTTTCAGTTTTTAGGAAGGAGACCCACTTTCACCACTGTTACTCAACATTGTACTAGAAGCCTTAGCAAGAGAAATCAGATGAGAAAGAAAGAAAGAAAGCGTCTAAATTGGAAAGGAAGAAGTTAAATTATCCTTGTTTGCAGATGATATGATCTTATATTTGGAAAACCCTAAAGACTCTACAAGAAAACTATTGGAACTGATAAGCAAATTCAGCAAGTTGCAGAAAAAGAAATCGACATACAAAAATCAGTAGCATTTCTTTTTTATATATACTTTAAATTCTGGAATACATGTGCAGAACGTGCAGGTTTGTTGCATAGGTATATACGTGCCATGGTGGTTTGGAGCACCCATCATCCCATCATCTACATTAGCTTTTTCTCCTAATGCTATCCCTCCCCTAGCTCCCCATCCCCTGATAGGCCCTGGTATGTGATGTTTCCCTCCCTGTGACAATGTGTTCTTATTGTTCAACTCCTACTTATGAGTGAGAATGTGTGGTGTTTTGTTTTCTGTTCCTGTGTTAGTTTGCTGAGAATGATGGTTTCCAGTTTCATTCATGTCTCTGCAAAGGACATTAACTCATTCTTTTTATGGCTGCATAATATTCCATGGTGTATATGTGCCACATTTTCTTCATCCTGTCTATCATTGATGGCCATTTGGTTTGGTTCCAAGCCTTTGCTATTGTGAACAGTGCTGCAGTAAACATATGTGTGCATGTGTCTTTATAGTAGAATGATTTATAATCTTTTCAGTATATACCTAGTAATGGGATTGCTGGGCCAAATGGTATTTCTGGTTCTAGACCTTTGAGGAATCTCCATACTGTCTTCCACAATGGTTGACCTAATTTACATTCCCATCAACAGTGTAGAAGTGTTCCTATTTCTGGACATCTTCTCCAGCATCTGTTGTTTCCTGACTTTTTAATGATCACCATTCTAACTGGTGTGACATGGTATCTCATTGTGGTTTTGATTTGCATTTCCCATCATCAGTGATGATGAGGTTTTTTTTCATATGTTTGTTGGCTGCATAAATGTCTTCTTTTGAGAGGTGTCTTCATATCCTTTGCTCACTTTTCAATGAGTTTTTTTTTTTTTTTTTTTTTTTGTCTTGTAATTTGTTTGAGTTCTTTGTAGATTCTGGATATTAGCCCTTTTCCAGATGGATAGATTGCAAAAATGTTCTCCCATTCTGTAGGTTGCCTGTTCTTTCTGATGATAGTTTCTTTTGCTGTGCAGAAGCTCTTTAGTTTAATTAGATCCCATTTGTCAATTTTGGCTTTTATTGCCATGGCGTTTTGCTGTTTTAGTCATGAAGTCTTTGCCCATGCCTATGTCCTGAATGGTGTTGCCTAGGTTTTCTTCTAGGGTTTTTATGGTTTTAGGTTTTACATCTAAGTTTTTGATACATCTTAAGTTAATATTTCTATAAGATGTAAGGAAGGGGATCCAGTTTATGTTTTCTGCATATGGCTAGCCATTTCTCCCAACATCATTTATTAAATAGGGAATCCTTTCCCCATTGCTTGTTTTTGTCAGGTTTGTCAAAGATCAGATGGTTGTAGATGTGTGGTATTATTTCTGAGCCCTCGATTCTGTTCCATTGGTCTGTAGATCTGTTTTGGTACCAGTACCATGCTGTTTTGATTACTGTAGCCTTGTAGTATAGTTTGAAATCAGGTAGCATGATGCCTCCAGCTTTGTTCTTTTGGCTTAGGATTGTCTTGGCTATGCAGGCCCTTTTGTGGTTCCATATGAGAAGAAAGTCAATGGTAGCTTGAGGGGGATAGCATTTAATCTATAAATTATCTTGGGCAGTATGGCCATTTTCATGATATTGATTCTTCCTATCCATGAACATGGAATGTTTTGCCATTTGTTTGTGTCCTCTTTTATTTCCTTGAGCAGTGATTCTATATGCCAACAGTGAACAATCTGAAAAGGAAATTTTAAAAATATTCCCAGTTATAATAGCCACAAATAAAATTAAGCACCTAGGAATTAACAAAGAAGGGACAGATATCTACAAGGAAAACTATAAAACACTGAAGAAAGAAATTGAAGAGGACACAGACCAAAAAATGGAAAGATATTCCATGTTCTTGACTTGGAAGAATAAATATTGTTAAAATGTCTATACTACCCAAACCAAATACTACTCAGATCAATCTACAGATTCAGTGCAATCCCTATGAAAATACCAATGCCATCCTTCACAGAAATAGAAAAAAAAAATCCTAAATTTGCATGAAATCAGAAATACCTAAAATAGCCAAAGTTATCCTGAGGAAAAATAACACAACTGGAAGAATCATATTACCTGATTTCAAATTATACTACACAGGTTTAGTAACTAAAACAGTGGTACTGGCAAAACAAACAAACAAAACAAACAACAACAATAAAATAAAACAGACACAAAGACCTATGGAACAGATAGAGAATTCAGAAACAAATTCACACATCCATAATGAACTAATTTTCAACAAAGGTGCCAAGAACATTCATTGGGGAAAAGACAGTCTCTTCAATAAATGGTGCGGGGAAAACTGGATGTTCATATGCAGAAGAATGATCCTTAATCCCTCTCTCTCATCTTACACAAAAATAAAATAGATTAACAATTTAAAGCTAAGACCTCAAACCATGAAACTACTGCAAGAAAACATTGGGGAAACTCTCTAGGACATTGATCTGTGCAAAAAATTTCTTGAGTAATACCACACAAGCACAGGCAGCCAAAGCAAAAAATGAATAAATGGGATCACATCAAGTTAAAAAGCTTCTGCACAGCAATAGAAACAATCAACAAAGTCAAGATATGACCTATAGAATGGGAGAAAATATTTTCAAACTTTCCTTCTGAGAAGGGATTAATAACAAGAATATAGAATGAGCTCAAACAACTCTACAGGAAAAAAAAATATAATGTGATTAAAAACTGGGCAAAAGATATGAATAGACATTTGTCAATAGAAGACGTGCAATAATGGCAAACAGGCATATAAAAAGTGGTCAACATCACTGATCATCAGAGAAATGCACAATGAGATATCATCTCACCTCAGTTAAAATGGCTTTTATCTAAAAGCCAGGCAATAACAAATGCTGACGAGGATGTGGAGAAAAGATAACCCTTGTACACTGTTGGTGGGAATGTAAATTAGTGCAACCAATATGGAGAACAGTTTGAAGTTTTCTCAAAAACCTGAAAATAGAGATACCACATCATCTAGCAATCCCACTGCTGGGTATATACCCATAAGAAAGGAAATCAGTAAATCAAAGAGATAACAGGAATCCCATGTTTGTTGCAGCACTATTTACAATAGCCAAGATTTGGGAGCAACCTAAGTGTCCATCAATAGATGAATGGATAAAGACAATGTGGTATCTATATCCAATGGATAAGTATCCAACTATTCTACCATAAAAAAGGATGAGATCCAGTCATGTACAACAACATGGATGGAACTGAAGGTCATAATGTTAAGTGAAGTAAGCCAGACACAGAAAGATAAACAATATATGTTCTCGCTTATTTGTTGGTTCTAAATATCAAAATATCAAAATAATTAAACTCATTGAGATAGGAGAAAAATGGTTACAAAGCTAGGAAGGGTCGTGGTGGGGCAGGGAGGTGGGGACGGTTAATGGGCACAAGAACAATTAGAAAGACTGAATAAGACCTGATACTTGGTAACACAACAGGGGGACTGTAGCCAATAATAATTTAATTGTACATTTAAATATAACTAAAAGATTATAATTGGATTGTTTGTACCCACAAAGGATAAATGCTTGAGGGGATGAATGCCCAACTTCCCATGATGTGATTATTACACTTTGCATGCCTGTATCAAAAAATATCATGTACCTCAGAAATACATACAGCTACTATGTACCCAGAAAAATTATTAAAAAATAAAATCTCTTATTCTATTCTGTATTTTTATCGATAAATTGAGGTTTAAAATCTCATTTACCCATATATAACTTCCATATAAAATTATAACTGAACAATACAATACAACAAATGTGAAAATCAACTACACGCTCTACATCAGAATAGCCTAACATCCTGTTTCCAACTGGATGAATGTCCCAATTTATTCTCCATGTTGTGTAATTTTTCTGTCTCACACATATTGCTTTGAGATAGTTACTAATCAATGTAAGAATCTGGTGAAAACTTCTTTGTTTCCAGGTCTTCATAATATTAAAACTTTTAAAGGAGACAGGCTGTGTCGTCTATGGGAAGGCTTGGGTGGGGGAGATAATCAAGCCAGTATTACTTGTCTGTTTTGATTAAAGATATCAAAAAACAGATTAAGGGTCTTTCATCTGTGCTGTGCAGGCTCAGATGCTGACAGTTATAGGGACCCTCCCTCTGAGCATGGTAGTAAATGTCTGGGCATAGGAATGGCATAGCAGATTTCAGACTCAGATGCATAAATTAGAGTCTGATTTTTCCATTTATTAACGGTATGATTTTTCCAGATTTGTGACATGACTAAGCCTTAATTTTCTCACCTATAAATGGATTCATACATCATGGGATTGTTTAATCATGAAATCAAATAATACACATATAAAATGCTTAATATGGTACTTGGTGCATAGTAAGTCCTCAGTAAAGGATAGCTTTCATTATTACTATTATTATTTCCATCTATATTTTAGAGGCACGTAATACAAAATTCAAGAACCCCTTAATCTTTTAGCTTTGTTTACCTTCTTTGAGAACACCCTGGAAATGTTAAGTAACTTACACTGTTTTTTTAAGTTCCTTTGAATATTTTTAAAGGATGGTTTTTCAGACTTTGCAGAAGAGAAACTAGGATCACATATACGGTGACTTGTTCAAGATTATTCTGTAGGTTCCTAATAGAAATATCCTTTGTATTCTGCCATTCTTTCTATCCCACACTGTGCTTCCTTTCATGAATACCAAAATTATATCAAAGTTGAAACATTAATCAGAGAAAAGCTTTTGTTGTTGCCTTTTCCCTTTCTGAAAAGAAAGCTAATAGCCACAGTGAAGATGTAACCATCCTGATAACAGCATGTTTGACACGCCCTCCCTACCTCTTTTCAGTTGTTAGAAAGGATACCCACCCAGAATTTTTTCATTCAAAGACTGTCTAGTGGAAGTTGGAAAAATAAGTGGGGTCATGAATTTGTTTTTAAAGACTATTTAATTATAAGATAAATTAAAAATTGCCTAGAATTTTTAATGTGGGTGGCTGGTCTTTGATGAATGTTGTCTTTGCAAATATCCCCAATGACAGTAGTAGATGCCAGCGTGGATGCCACCATCACATTTATGTTGTGAATGGGATCTTCTTGACACCCGTGTTTTCACAGAGTATTGCAGATTATTTCTGCAGGAAATCTTTCTGTGGGAAAATTTTTCTGTGGGAAAAGCCCAAGCTACAGCACTGCTAATGTTAGCACGTCTTTATATAGACAGATCCTGCTAAACCTGCACATTTTTTAGTCCTGTATTTGCTATGACAATAACATTTTTTCCTCCCATCATAGAATTCACCCTCTGCACAATTTAAGTTGTTTCCTTTAGTAGTAGGTGGCTGAGCCATCCACATACTCTTGCTTGGCCCTCTTATTTTAGAGCAAGCAACACATTTCATGATAAGCTATGGCCATAGAGGTGAGATTTGTCTCTGAACGAATCAATTTGCTATGTCATCAAACCATGCTCTAGCAAAATAACCAACCACTCAGGCATTTTTTTTTGTTCTAAGACACTAGTGAAGAGCAGGTTATGGCTCACTTAAAATATTGAGTAAAGGAATTTAAGGAAAATGTGTCATTGGAGCTATAGTATATTTAAGGGCACTTGTCAGCATTCTCAGCTCCAATAAAAAGGAATCGTCTTTTAAATAATATAATAAATAAATACAATTCTGGGGTGTCTTATTGCTGGAAATGTATAGACAATTTTTTGGTATATGATATCAAAGACAAAAGACTCCCCAAGCAACAGGTGCACTGCCACCACTAACGTCACCGCCATCCTCATTAGCATTTATTTAGCCCATGCTACATGGCATGAACCGCTATAAAGACTTTCCCTATATTATCTCATTAAACCTTGTTTAACAGTATGGGTACCATGATTATACTTACTTGGCATTTGTAGTCATTGTTTTGCTCTACTTTATCTTTGTACTAAGTACAACTTAATTGACACCCACATAAGAGAAAACCCTACCCAACTTAAATTAGTAAAATAGTGACTGAGAATTGCTCCAGCCTCTGAGTCATGGTCTATGTAACTCATTAAATTACTAGTAAGATGTTTTTGAAATATTGTTCATGGAATTATTGAGAGCTCTCAGGTCCATGGTGAAAAATTTAAGAAGTTTTTTCTTCTTAGCATCTCTGAATTAGGAATAGTTAAGAGTTATCTAGGTTAAACCTATCTCATGCATGATAATGATCATCCAGTTACTTCTGAAATGCCAAATTATTACCTATTAGCCACTGCTTGTTCTTACTAAGACAGAATCTCTGATGTAAGTCATTCTAGGAGCAAAAGTGCAAGCAGAAACATTGTGTATTATTCCTTACGTTGGATTTTTAGTGGTAGCAATCACCTTCAAAACTTATTTTTGTTTGATTTCATTAACTCTAATCAATCTATTGAAACTACATTAATCAATTTCTAGTTTTGCCTCATAAATTTTCTTGTAAACTAGATATTTTTCTGGAAACATAGCATTATTTAGAAATCTTAGATCTGTTTTAACAAGTTCATAAGTTTACATGGTCACTTTTCTGTCTCTATAGCAAGAGTAAGTTATTTTAAAAAAACTGAAATAAAAATTAACTATAAGGGTTACAAAATTGTGAAGTGGATTCACATTTTGGACATGTAGTCCTTAACTGGCATGCAACTGAAAGGTAGACATTTTTGTTTATTTGTTTGTTTGTCTGTTTTTGAGACAGGGTCTCACTCTGTTGCCCAGGCTGGAGTACAATGGCATGATCATAGCTCTTCCCAGCCTTGATCTCCTGGGCTCACAGGATCCTCCATTCTCAGCCTCCTAAGTTAGACTAGATATTTAAGACATGGAGCCATATAAAAATATTAAAGTTTTCTATGTGCTCGTAAAAGTGTATGACTCTTCCAGGAAAACCAAATTTTCTTTAATACCCATCATGGCTTCTTTTTAAACTTTTATGTGAGTCTCCTTTTTTTTTTGGATAGTAAAAATGTAAATTTATATTCATTAAATTTTTAGAAAAATATAATGCCATAGTATCCTTTAATATATTATTAATTAAGGAACTTATAAAAAGGTCATTGATTTTGACAATACTGACCACTTATTCCATAATACTAACACCTAGCATTATGTAAAAGTGGCTTTGATTTTAAATTATACTTTTAAGGAAAAACATTGAAACTGTATTTTATTTATTTATTTATTTATTTATTTATTATACTTTAAGTTCTGAGATACATGTGCAGAATGTGCAGGTTCGTTACATAGGTATACACGTGCCATGGTGGTGCTACAGCCATCAACCCATCATCTATGTTAGGTATTTCTCCTAATACTATCCCTCCCCTAGCCCCCCCACCCCCTGACAGGCCCCAGTGTGTGATGATGCCCTGCCTATGTCCATGTGTTCTCATTGTTCAACTCCCATTTATGAGGGAGAACATGTGATGTTTGGTTTTCTGTTCCTGTGTTAATTTGCTGAGACTTATTTTAAGGCCAAGCTTTATGTAGTGTTACCATCAGCTTAGAACAAGGAATTCAGTTTGAAACAGCAAATGATTTTCTGTTTTAGTCACCTTCCAGAATTACCTGTAGTGCCTTTTCAAAGTACAGATGCCCTGCCCCAAAACCTTTAGAGTCCAATTCAAAAGATGCTACATGAATCTCAGATGTTCTTGTTTTTAAAATATACTTATATGAGTCTAATGTATAATCAATAATGACAATCATTGCATGTTTTTAAGAGACTGCAAAATAAAGTCTTCCAGAGGGCAGTAAAATCCTAGTTAAAAAAAAAAAAATTATCGCACTCCATCAAAAGTAGATTGACTAAAAAAAATTTTTGGAGACTCTATATTGATAAGCATATCCCCTCCAGACTGACTGCCCAGTATATTACACTGCCTTTACAACTTTCTCTTCATCTCTGATGGAATCTACCTATGTATATAGTTTGATATTGAGAGCAGAAGATTGTGAATATCAGCTGATCCATTTCTTCACAGAACTAAATCAAATATAGTGAGAAGGAAAAATGCAAGTATGTGGATGTAAAAAGGAACAAGAAGGGGGAAGTGAAATAGGTAAAATTGAATAGAGGTGTCAAATAATACCAGGAAGCCTCCCAGGGGACCTAGTGACTTCAGCTTATGTATTATCTTGTTATTGGTTAACTATAGCTGCTATTTATTAATTCAGATCATCATTAGAGACACGTGTCGTTGTCCTACTGCTAGGTGGCTTAAGGTGATGGTAGTAGGAGTCATGAGTCTTTTCACCATGACTCTGCCTCCCTGCACTACTTTAGGAAAAGTCAAAGCATGTGAACCCTGTGGTACCCATTAGTCAGTCCATGTGGAGCTCTCTGCCCTTCTCTGCCCTGACTATGTCAATGTAAGGTTTTTTGCATGCACAAAGGCAAGGTACTTTTAATTGAAAAGTTTCTTATTCCTCTAGAGTGAGTATGTGCATACTAAATAAAAAAAATAATCAAAACAAATCAAATAGCTGTGTTCTGTACAAATGGAAATTTAAGAAGAAGACCTCTTAGAAAATGCTAAACCAAAAAAGGTGCATTTGATTTGAATAGTGACAGAGAAACACTGACCTTTCTTTTCTTGGGCTGAACTAAAAACTGGCAGGACATGCTCAGCCTTCTTAGCACAAGAATTAGATTAAAGTCACTGAAGTTTTTTATTAGACGGCTAAGGGGAAAATATCATCCACGCTAAATCTCACTCTTAGCTGGTTTCTCTATATTTTAATCCATTTACTTGAAACTGGATCTTCACTCTATGGTTAGCTTTTTATAACTGACCATTCATTTAGCCTGTCTGCTGTCTTAGGATGGGCTCTTCAGTAATCAAGCAAATAGGAGGAACCATTTGATCACTGCTTGTCTTTTATATACAAATATCTGGTTTGGGCACACAATATCCTTCAGATATATGACATCATAAAAGGCTATTGACAATAACCTTCATGAAATGAGATCTTTGCTAAGTTGTGGTATGTGCTTGACCATTTCCAACATCCACTAAGATCCATATGTTTAATGCCGTTGGCAATACATACTTTTCATCACATCCGCTTTCAAGCTGTCTGTGTGAATTGGATCTAGGACTCCAACAATTACTTTAGAAATTGTTAAGTTAAAAATAAGAGGGAAAAACCTAAATTCCCTTTATAAGGAAAATACCTAGCCAAGCTCAAATGGATGGATTTATATTTTTAAAAGTTTCAGAAAAAACCTATAGATAGAAAAAATAATAATTATTTGGTGTAAATATCTGAGAAATATTTCACTTGTCTGGGTTGAATTTTTTAAATAATTTCTCAGATAGACTCCCTGGAGTGGCTTTACCATAATTAGGAGTTTAGTCCTCAGCTTTACAGATTCAAGAAGTCAGTATTATTCAAGTTGATAAGGCTATGAAGTCTGACTCATGTGAACCAATTGCACAAGGGATTCAAATATAACCACACAGATAAACTCTATATAATAAGTTGAACAAATAATTACCATTTACTGAGTGCCTACTTTAGTAACAATTATAATAAAACGTTCTTTTCCTGCTGGGATGTATATATTAGCACAGAAAATCAATTTGGAGCTGGAAAGTGATGAATTTAAGTCTCTACAGACCATTTTCTTATCTGTCAGGGGTGACAATTAAGTCATAAGATTGATCTAATATGTGTAAATCACTAAGCACAGTATCTGGCACATGGTAGGCACACACAGTAAAATGCCTATTGTCACCATTGTCATCATCATCTTCATCTTGTTTTTACCACTCATCATCATTAACAACATATCTAACAGATCCTATTCTGTCTGATTCAAAACCCAATCTCTTTCTGTACTGTCATCCTCCTGCGGAGCTGGGTTGACTAACCAGCACAATTTGCTCTAGAGGAAATCCTGCGCAAGAAATCAAATTATAATCAGAAGGCAGTTATTATAATGTCATGAGATAAGAGGAAATCAACTTAATAATCTTAATGTTTGTGGCTTCCAACTCTGGGTGCTTGATACATCTGCCTCTACAGTGGAGCAGTCCTGCCATTCAGGCCCAATAATTGGGTTAATTTTTTTTTTTTTTTTTTTTTTTGAAACGGAGTCTCGCTCTGTCGCCCAGGCTGGAGTGCAGTGGCCGGATCTCAGCTCACTGCAAGCTCCGCCTCCCGGGTTCACGCCATTCTCCTGCCTCAGCCTCCCGAGTAGCTGGGACTACAGGCGCCCGCCACATCGCCCAGCTAGTTTTTTGTATTTTTTTTAGTAGAGACGGGGTTTCACCGTGTTAGCCAGGATGGTCTCGATCCCCTGACCTCGTGATCCGCCCGTCTCGGCCTCCCAAAGTGCTGGGATTACAGGCTTGAGCCACCGCGCCCGGCCAATTGGGTTAGTTTTTTAGGGCTGACTATTCTAATAATTTTAATTGTTTCTGTTTATTTCTAACATGTGGTGAAAGGATGCTGAACATCAGGATCACCGAGGAGCAGTTTTAGAAATGCGGAATCTCAGCCCAATCCCAGAGCTGGTAAATTAGAATCTACATTTTAACCAGATTCGTAGAGGATTCAAATGCACAATCAAGTTTGAGAAACATCATTTTTGGGGGATATTCCTTAGTATCTCTCTTAGGTTCCTAGTCTCATCCACTATATGCATATTCTTACTACTTTCCCTTCAATAGGATAAACTTATCCCCAAGTGATCTTATTTCCAAGCTGCATAGCTTTATACTAAATCTTTTTTTCCTCTCAATCACTATACGAAAAATAAATTGCTGTGTAAAAGAGACTAAATAAAAAAAAATTGTTTCTAAGTCTTTGTTTAAAAATGACTCTATCACTCAAGTTCTATATCTTGGCAGATGGCCTCATTTATGTTTAAGGGAAAAGATCATTTTATATTACTTGGTTCTACTTTTTAGAGTTTGCTTTTGCATGAGGTAATTTTTTTTATTTTTGGTCATCTCTTTGAAGTCTCTCATTTTTTTCTCATTTTGTTTCTCTGATATGATTCCTCAATAACTGCTGCTGAAGGAAGTGCAGTGTCACCCTGACACCAACCAACTGGAAACCTGGCAGTGCTTTTGGAAATTCTTTGTCTTTCAGTTTTTCCTAGTAGAACATGGAGTTCATCTGTGTTTGCAACCACTTATAAGTGGATACTAAATAAGCCACCAGTTTCTTCTTAAATCAGCTTAGATTTTAAAGAGCATTCTATAGTCAATGAGTTTGGTCTCCAAGAAAACAATGTTCCTGTCAAGACAAACTTTAAAACTTTGGAAACGTCTGATCAGCCTGTACTTTATGGAGATAACTTCTCTAAACCTGTCAACCTTCTACTTATCTACTCTTTTCCACAAATTAATAGACCTGATAACATCCCCATCTCTAAATACAGTTATTTTCAGATTCTATCTCTCTATTAAATTAACATGGGAATCTGTTTAAACAAACTGGAGGTTCTTCTTGGCCTTCAAATTCATAGAAGTAAGACATATTATTTAAATGTTTGTGTGTATTTATGTTATACATCCATATATGTCCTTACATATTTAGACAAGATTATAAAAAATCATTTCTCCAGCACGTACATGAAAGCTTTCTTAAAATTTCTTCATTTTTTTCATGTTCTGAATCAAGTCTCTCATTTATTTTAACAGAAAATTGAAAGTAATTTTACCAAGCCTTGTTGTTGAGAGAGGTAAAAACATATGTCTAAGTCTACCCTTCCCAACCCCTAATCCCCTGCAAAAATTAATGACTAAACCAAGTGTTGTAATCCAGTTGTCTTGTGTTCTGAGCCATTGTGCCATTAAATAAGTCACATCATAGCAATCGGATGGGGAATTTTAAATTCATTACTTTATCATTTAAGAAAACCAGTGAGAGATTACTGATTTGTTTTACTAGGTTTTTCCTCTCTTTGAGCAGTTTCATTTAGAAACTAAGACTGGTTTTTTTTTTTTTTTTTTCCCATGTTGTTAGAAGAGCTGAAAAGAAAGTATTTTCAGCTCCATGGATTTCAACAGGGAGGCTCTTAACAGTTATGCTGCATGCATTCAATTAGCTTGTGAAATCTTATCTCTTCTACCAGTAAAAAAGGCTCAAAAAGAAAACATTAAAATTCCAAAAAGAGCAAGAGGGTGTTTTTGGCAACAGGGTAACTCAACTGAAAGAGAGCTTACTAGTTAAAAATGGCAATTTGGGCATTTTGTTTTCCTTTAAAGAGGTGTGTCGATATGCAGAACTAGGAACCAAATGTGTGTATGTACAGATGCTGCTGAGGGAACATCTCTTATGATGCCCAGGGCTGGAATTTACTCCTTTTTTCTTTCTTCACCCTTAACAACTAGCTCCATAAAAGGAAGTAGACAAGAGTCTTTCTAGTGATAGATACCATATTTTCCTTCTTGTTGTGTCTGTCCCCCTTAGTTCTATAACTTTTATCCTTTCTAATGTCCTTTGATTTGCTAATTTCTCTATTCCATCTAAAGCAAGCAAACACTACTTATTTTTGGAGTAGAAGAACTTCAAGTTCTCTACCAATTTTGAGATCTAAATTGCTCTTCTGTTACCTAATATTTTATTAATACAGTACAACTACTAACACAGCGTTTTTTGGTCCAGTGCTAAATTAGTATTCTCTTAATCAGAAAATGTATTCCCTACGTAATAAAATAGATCTTTTCTGTTGACATTCAGAGCACTCAAAAGATCCAGTCCTTAATTTATATTGCTTATTACACCTCAGCTTGACCCCTCTGCACAGCCAAACCAGTGAACAAACTGTTTTACAAGGCATCCCTCTACTTTCTGATTATTGTGTTTTGCTGATTTTATTTCCTTTTGTGGAAACATCCCAACTCCTCCTCTTCCTAAATCCTACCTGCTTTCCGGAAACCATACTAATTCTTAAGAACATCATAGAGCCAGAATATTTTCTTATGCAGTTTTATCTAATATTCCTAGCTACAAGTAAACTCTCTTTTATTTTTGCAATGTGAATATTATCCAAGGCATTTCCTTACCTATTTCAAGCCTAGATTTTTTAGGATATTATGTTATTTGAAAAGCATGCAGTCTTCAGATCTGACTACTTCATGACTGAAACATATTACAGTTTTTTTCACCTTCCTTATAGAGGACTGTCAAGAATACAAGAAATTTTACAGCTTCTCTTGACCTTCTAATAGCGATTCATCTAGTAGACAAGAACCTGCTATGGATGGAGCTTCATGGGATCAATATAAATTTCGTATTTCTGAAGTTTAGTGTAAAAATGAATTTTGTATTACCTCAGGTCATGGTCTAGAGTCTTGATCTTCTAGCATCTATACATTTCAGCACTTCACACACATTGGCTTTATATTCTTACAAAATCTTACATAGAAAAGGTGTTCAGAAAATGCTAGCTGACCTAATTTAAAATTACAGAGTGACACGGGATGACAAAAGAGAGTGAAATGTTTAAAGGTTGAGTATTTACTATGAACAATAGACTTACTCTGTTCTTTCTAGTGGATCAAGACTAGAGTACTAGAATGTAGGACATCTTCAGGAAGAAAACTATGTATCAGAAAGCTACCTGATCAAAATCGTTTTGCCACACTGGAGAAACTGTGGACTAAATTGGCTTAACCAGGTTTGCTTCATGGGAGCATAGTGTCCTCAGTGATTTATTCAAATCAACAACCATCAGGAAGTAGTCTCCACGAGTGAGGTATATGGACTGGAGAAATGAGAGTAAGAAGAAATGGAGAAAAAGAATGTACTGTTATGAAATTCTAGTTGAAGGAATCTCAGAGATTTCCTTCATCTTCATAACACCAGAAAAAAAATCTTAGAAATGAGATAGTCTCAATGATTCTGAAAGTGAGATTATATACCTGGAGATTTCGAAGCCCAAGGCTCATGTTTCTTCAGCTGAAAATCACTGCCGTAATGCACAATAAGTGCCTGCCAATAGGAGGTGCTCATAATCTTTTTTTCCATTAGGAGCGACTATTCCTGAATGGAGTGTCTTATTTTGTTGGGCTTCTATAACAAGAATACCATAGACTAGGTGGCTTATAAACAATAGAAATTCATTTTTCATAGTTAGGGAGACTTAGAAGTCCAAGATCAAGGCATGGACAGATTCAGTGTCTGGTGACGGCCCACTTCCTTATTCATAGATGGCACCTTGTCACTGTGTCCTTATATGGCAGGAGGGGTGAAGGAGGTCTCTGGGGCCTCTGTTATACCATCCCACTGGGAAATAGATTTCAACATATGAATTTGGAGAAGAAAAAAACACTCAGCCTATAGTAGGGAGTATCTCATCTGTTTCATGCCTGGAAGGTAAACAAAGGTTGAACACCATCAATTTAGAAGATCTTCATCTGACAGAGTGGATGTAGGGTGTTGAAGAGTTAGTAATTCCCCAAGGCTGTACAGCTTCTTAGTTGGAATCCAGGTCTCTTGGTTGCCAGTCCAGTGCTGTTTGCTTAGCATCACACTATCCAGTTAATAGCTCCTCTCCATCCTTTGACCGGCCTTACAACTCTCACCACCTTTATTAAATAGAGGGATTTCCAAGTCAGTTTTTGCAAAAAGCTTTAGGACCATGTGTCCCCTATGCACCTTACTGCTCTACAACATCATCTCTGAGAGAAAAAGAAAACCCATGAAAAATGTCCATCTACACTAAAGACATTTATGTATATCAAAATGTCGAAGCCCAACTAAAATGGGAAAGCCTGAATAACAGTCAAATATGAGTTTATTGCTTACTTTTTTTTTCTTGTACTAACTCTAGCAAGCCAGCTCAAGCCACTCAGTTTTGGAGTGATTGCTGCCTTCTGGTGGTTGCCATTTTGATGATGAGATGAGAAATTTCTTGGTACCATATGAAATATCAAGGTCAGAGTGGCTGGAGCATCATAGGGCAAACAAGAGTGAGTCACTGAGTGACTGCTATGAGACTGCCTCCTCTGTGATTTTGGAAGCCAGAGCTCCCTGCTTAAATGCTCTTTCTGGAGAGGTAAAGGCTTTAGAAACCTATTTTTCTTACAAAACCATTGTTATTGCTTTGTTCCCCACAGGTACTTTTTTCTCTAAGATGTAAATGCTCTCTGGGTGCTAAATGGATCCATCCTTATTTCTTGCAAAAGAGTTTGGTTAAATTATTTTTATTTCAGAGTTTTTCCTAGCAGGATGAGAGTCTTGAGTGGCCTATTACTAAGGAGGCTGGAGGTTGAAAATAATAATAATAAAATAATAATATGGGGTAGAGAGAGAGAAAGAGTGTAAGGAAAAAGGTTAGTCCCAGCAGCAGCCAGTCCCAGCCTTACTCTTCCCATGCTTTATAACGCATCCCATCAGTGACCAATAGGAATAAAATGTGAACCATAAATGTAATTTTAATATTTTAGAAGCCATATTAAAAAATAAATCTAAAAAAGGTAAAATTAATTTTAATAATATATTTTATCTAATCCAGCACATCCAAAATATTATGTCAATGTGAACTAATATAAAAATTACTAATCGGGTATTTTGCATGAGTTTTTCTTTTCACATTACGTCTTAGAAATCCAATGTCAATATTATGCCCAAAGCCCATGCCAGTTCAGACTACCTACATGGCCATGCATAGGGACTGTAATGGACAGTGTAGTTACAGAGTAAAAACCAGCTCTACAGTTTGGCATTTGAGATCCTTCTTACTTTGTCCTGTAACTTTTTAAACTTTGTGTGCCCTACACCCTCTATATTCCAGCCTTGCCAGTTTCCTTCTTATTTGACAGCATGGTATAGTTTTTCATTTTTTTATTTCTGTAGTGGCCTTTGCCTCCCTTTCCTCTATCCATGTCCCAAAACATGTCCCAGCTTTGGAGACAGCCTGATAAGGGTCTATAAGGGCTGTGATTGGGATTTAATTACAACTTCATTGCTTAATAATTAGGTGACCTTAAGTAAGCCATTTAGCCTTTTTGATTTTACACTACCTATCTTTAAAATTATGACCATGCCAGGAATGGTGGCTCATGCCTATGGTTCCAGCTACTTGGGAGGTTGATCGGGAGAGGATCGCTTGAGCCTAGGAATTTGAGACCAGCCTGGGCAGCATTAGACACCCATCTCTTTAAAAAATTAAAACAAACAAACAAAAAAAACATGAGGACAGTAATTACTCTGTGTGTGTGTGTGAATCTGAGGGGATGGTGGGAAGAGAGAGAGAGAGAAAGAAAGAAAAAAACTAATGTAATGAATACAAAACAAACAAAAAATATTTTTAAAAAGACACATAGTGCTGTAGTTATACATCCTGGCACATAATAGTTAAAATTTCCTCCTCTTTCTGAGTTACTTTCCAAGTTGCTTTTGTGGGTAACCCTCCCATTCCCATCTGCCAGCAGTGCCACAGAGCATGCTGTTAAGTGATCAGTAAGCTTACTTAAGTGTCTCATTCTTTGTATTCTGCAGTCTCATCACCTGTGCATCTTAGTTCTACCTTCAACAGCCTCTGTTCAGGCTTTCTTCCTCAGTTACCATTATTAAACCCTTTCTTCTTTCTTTTTGCCAAAATGCTAACAGCAAAATATATAGCCTCTGCTTTTTGGAAATGATCGACTCTGGTACCAAGTAGAGCTGCACAGGTGCCCTTCCGTGGGGGCTGAGAGCTAACAAGCTACCACTGAAAACTATGCCCAGCTCAGGGTGATGGTACAGCCAGTTCTGTCCCCTGCTGTAACAGTTTCCTAGGCAACCAGTACACACTGCCACTGGAAGAAATGGAAGGAAGAAAAGTCAAAACCTGCATCATTTCGTTTTCTATACATTTGAAGTGCTAGAAATATATTTAAAAAATGGATAACTGAGCATATGTTTCAGTATTTCATGTCATGTTGGTTATGGCCTCTGTCATATCTCTAATGGAACTGCTAGTGAATTACTAGTGATGATGTTGTATAACTGAAATTGGTTATTTCTAATGAAGTAAGGTTTATAGTTTTTTATATCAACCATGTCCATATTTTATTAAATTTAATCCTGCATTTTGGTGTGTATTGAGTTTTTATAAATTACATTCTAAATTTCCTTTTTAAATATCTTTTTGCTAACATATAAAAGTAAAATTGAGTTCTTTATCTTGTATCCAGAAACCTTGTTAAATCACTTTACTAATTCTAATAGCTTCTATTTAGATTCTTTTGTTTTTCACTTGTGTAATCATGTCACCAGCAAATTTTGAAAATTTTAATTCTCCATTTCCTTATCAGTCTTTTACCTTGCTTTAACACTGTCTAGAACTTCTGCTACTACGATGAGTAAAGTGGAAATAGTGGACTGCCTTTTCTCATTTCCAGAATCAAGTGAAGCCTTCAACATTTATCATTAAGTATGATATTTCCTGTAGTTCCATGTAGATACCCTTCTCTTCCTGAAGCTTTTTAAAAGATTACAAATGGAAATATATTTTGTCCTATTTCAAATTTGCTAAGAGGGCTTTGAAAAATCACAAATGGAGATATGATTTTATCAAATACTCTTCCTGCATCTATTGAGATAATAATATGATTTTTCTCCTACATTTTATAAATATGGTAGTTTAAATTTATTGATTTTTAGTTGATAAAACAATCTTATATTCCTGGAATAAACCCAACTTGATCATAATGTATTATATTTGTATGAGTCATTGGATTTCTTTTGCTAATATTTTGTTTAGGATTTTTTAACTTATGTTCACAACAGAGAGTTTACTGATGTTTTCTTTTTCTTGTAATGCCTCTGAAAGGATTAGGGATCAGGGTTATTTTAGCATCTTAAAACATAGCTCTAAAGGCTACCATTATGTCCATCCATCCATCCATCCATCCATCCATCCATGCATCCATACATCCATCAATTCATTAATCACACAAATAGTTTTTGAGAGGCAGTTTAAAATAGAGATTCTAGACTTCCTACATTTGAATAAAAAAACTGTAACTATATGTTATCTATTTCTGTATAACAAATTTTCACAAACTTAGCAACATGAAGCAACACACAGTTATTATTTCACAGTTTCTGTGGATCCAGAATTTGGAAATCAAGAATCTGAGCCCTCTGCTTCTGGGTCTCTCAGAAAACTGTAAGTAAGGCATTAGCCAGGGATAGAGTCTTACCTAAGGTTTGATGAAGAGGTGCTATGATTCGAATGTGTCCTCTCCAAAATTCAGGTGTTTCTTTTTTTAAAAAAATAAATTCCGGGGTACATTTGCAGGATGTGCAGGTTTGTTACGCAGATAAACGTGTGCCATGGTGGTTTGCTGCACCAATCAGCCTGTTACCTAGATATTAAGCCTGGCATGTATTAGCTATATTTCCTGATATTCTCCACCACCCGCCACCCTCCCCCGACAGGCCCTAGTATGTGTTGTTCCCTCAATCAACCCAAATGCCCATCAATGATAGACTGGATTTTTCAAAATGTGGTACATGTACACCACAGAATACTATGCAGCCATAAAAAGAAACAAGATCATGACCTTTGCAGGAAGCTGGAAGCCATTATTTTCAGCAAACTAATGCAGGTGTTTCTTTTCTTTTTCTTTTTCTTTTTTTTCCTTTATCCATTCTGTCTCTTTTCTTTTTAAAAAAATTATACTTTAGGTTCTGGGATACATGTGCAGAACGTGCAGGTTTGTTACATAGGTATACACGTGCCATGCACCCATCAATCTGTCATCTATGTTAGATATTTATCCTAATGCAGTCCCTCCCCTAGCCCCCCCCCCCCCACCCCCCACAGGCCCCGGTGTGTGATGTTCCCCTCTCTGTGCCCATGTGTTCTCATTGTTCAACTCCCACCCATGAGCGAGAACATGCGGTGTTTGGTTTCCTGTTGTTGTGCTAGTTTTCTGAGAACAATGATTTCCAGTTTCATCCATGTCCCTGCAAAGGACATGAACTCATCTTTTTTTTTTTAACGACTGCGTAGTTAACGCAGGTGTTTCTAATGTGATAGATTAAGAGGTAAGGCCTTTAAGAGGTGTTTAGGTCGTGAGGACTCCTCCCACATAAATGGGATTAGGTGCCCTTCTAAAGGGGCTTGAAAGAGGGAGTTGGGTCTCTTTTTTGCCCTTTCACATTGTATCGTGTGAGGAGCCAGCATTCCTCTCATTCAGAGGATGCAGTGTTCAAGGTGCCATCTTGGAAGCAGAGAGCAGCCCTCACCAGACAATTGAACCTGATGCTGCTTTTACGGTGGAATTCCCAGCCTCCAGAATGGTGAGAAATAAATTTCTATTCTTTATAAATTACCCAGTTTCAGGTATTTTGTTGTAGAAGCACGAGACAGACTAAGGAGAAATCTGCTTCTAAGTTCATGTGAGTGTTGGCAGGATTCAGTTCTTTGCTGGTTGTCAGACTGAGTTCCTTCATGACTGTAGGCTAGAGTCTACCCTCAGTTTCTTGCCATGTGGGCCTCTCCATATGGCAGTTTACTTCATCAAAGTCAGAAAGAGAGAGAGAAAGTCAGTAGAGTCTGCTAGCAAGACAGGAGTTACAATATTAGGTAGCATAATCATTGATGTAACATTCCATTATCTTTTGCCATACTCTATTGGTTAGAATCAACGTAGCTATTCTACTCACACTGGAAAAGAGGGAATTAAATAAGGCATGCGTGCCAGGATGTAGAGATAATCAGGCATTGTCTTAGAGTCTATCTACTACAGTAAGTTAGACAGATTTTTTACTTGTATATGCATTGGAGTCTGTGAGTGAAAATAATAATAGTACCTATTTACAGGGTCATTAGGAATAATACATAATTTATATAAATAAAGCAGCTAGAATAGCGGCTGGGATAGAGGAGGTACTGAATTACTGTTAGATACTATGACAGAATGAGCATCCCTTATCTGAAATGCTTGGGACCAGAATGTTTTTGGATCTGGGGTTTTTTTGGATTTTGGAATATCTGTAGAAGACATACTGGTTGAACATCTCATATGTGAAAATCTGAAATCCAAAATGTTCCAGTGAGCATTTCCTTTTAGTGTTGTGTCAGCACTCAAAAAGTTTCAGAACTTGGAGCTTTTCAGGTTTGGGATTTTCAAATTAGGGATGTGAAGTATGTGAAGTGCCATATACTATTCAAGGTGCGAGGGACTTAACACTGAGTAACAAGGACAAAATCCTAACCTAATGTGGATTACAATCTACTGGAGAAAGGCAGAAGATAAACATATAAATATATGATATGAGTGTTGGTGGCGGGGGGGGGGGGGGCGCTGTTACTATTTTATATAAAGTGATCAGGGTAGTTCTTATCAGTGGCCTGAAGGACATGAAGGAGCGAGCTTTGTATACATCTTAGGGATAACAAGAGTGAAGTAATTGAAATGAGAGTGTATTTACTTTAAGAACCACATGGAGGCTTTCTTTGAAACTATACATTGTAACTTATAAATATTCATGGTAGTTATTCACAGATGACAGTTTATTCCCAGATAGCTCTTCCATGTATGCAAAACACTACTCTGTAGAAATTGTTGCAGAAAATGTGCAAACCGACAAGAGGTTATGCTCAACAGAGACAGTAAAAAGTTAATCTAGAATCTTGGATTAAGCTGAGTGATGCCTTGGGTATTTATCCAAATTTGGATTGAGTTAAATCCAGCTGCAGCAAATGCTACTACAACAATGGACCAATAAAAGCAGTTGAAAAACCCTTTTCTTTTCTAAACTATTGATAATTCAATTAATTAAACATGAAATGATCCCAAAACTTAATTTATTTTTCCTTCTAGCTTACATTTTTTACCATTTTTACATAGTTCTAATCAGAACACAGATGCAATTGTCTCTCTCTTTTCTCAGCGTTTCATAAGAGAAATATATTCTGTTACCAATAATTATTAGGGATTCGTTTTTAATAATTAAATCTTTCACCATATTGGTATATCAAAAATACTTGGTCTTCTTCTCCTGTGCACTTTGGTTATTTTTATCTTATTTTCTACTGAAAAAAAAAATTGGATGCTGTTAACACTTCCGAGATAATACCTTTTTTCCTATTTTAAATTAGCTTTAGAATAAATTCTCAAGGGCGGGTTACTTTTGCAAAGGACATTGGCATTTTATGGAGTCCATTTATTTTAAGTCACATTGACCAGGGTTTTGTTTGTTTGTTTTTCTTTGCTGTTGTTGTTGTTTGTTTGTTTTTGAGACAGAGTTTTGCTCTTGTAGCCCAAGCTGGAGTGCAAGGGCGTGATCTCAGCTCACTGCAATCTCTGCCTCCTGGGTTCAAGTGATTCTCCTGCCTCAGCCTCCCGAGTAGCTGGGATTACAGGCACCTGCCATCACGCTGGTTTCACCATGTTGGCCAGGCTGTTTTTGAACTCTTGATCTCAGGTGATCCATCTGCCTCGGACTCCCAAACTGCTGGAATTGCAGGTGTGAGCCACTGTGCCTGGCCAGTCCATTTGTAATAGTAACAAAAAATATCACCATAGATTGGTGATAAACCAAATGTCCGTATATTGTGTTATTTCTGAATATACTTAATGTTATAACCTGTTAGCAGTTAAACAAACAAACAAACAAACAAAAAACAGTATCCCTTCAGGCAATAAACAGAAATCTTGCTCTTAGTAGTCTCTATGCTAACTGTATGCCTAACTGGATATTTTATTTCACATAGTAGTTCAGAGTAATCTGAAACCTGAATATTTAGACAAACACCTAATACCAGTGTGACCTTGGACACAGTATACACCTGCTCAAGTTCTTCCTCAGTTTTGTTATCTATAAAATAAGGTTAATAAGAATACCCACCTTAGAGCCTTTGTCTCAGTTGATACATGATAGGGGCTCAATAAATGAAAGCTATTATTATCATATTATGTGTTCTTAAGTTATTTTTAGATCAGAACTTATTGAACTCACCATGAAGGGTTAAAAGTTTGCTGGTAACATTAGCAGCAGCTAGTGGTAGCCTGGGCTCTGCTAGCACTGCCGAAAAGACAATATAGTAGAATATAAGCCATGAAGCAGGCACCTATGGGCCTTATCTGGTTATGTGTGTTTATCCCACATGGTGTTTTTGGGTTTTTTTTCTAAATTAGTTGCTAATATTGAACAATTTTGAAATTTCACCTAAAATCCTAATTTGTTGTTTTTCTTTAAAAAAAAATGGAAGATGAAACAAAACCTGGCTGTTTTGCTTATGGCAACTGTCAGCTGGAGCAGAACAGCAACTGCTTTCGTTAGAAGAGGTATTGGAAAGGACCACACATTCCCCAAGTGCCACCTGTGCTTCGTTGCCTGTTGCTTACACCTTGCCTGCTTCGCTCATTTACATGACCTTGCTGGCTTCTAGAGAATTTCACCAGCACAGTGAGCTCTTGGCCTCTGAAGGTTGAGAGACCTGGGTTAGACTCCTGGCTCTGGCCTAATCACTAATGAAACTCCAAGTTAGCTGATTGATCACTTCTGTCAGTAGACATTGCAGAGCACTGAGTGGCAGAGTACCTTTCTTACCAGGCTCTGGGATGTCTCATTATGAGAGATGCTCTGTTTGTTTTAGCCTTGGCCTTCGGGCCAAAGACATCCTTTCCTCTAGTCTGCAAGAAGTATGAATTGAGAAAATTACAAGGAAGAGTAGAATGCCTAAAATGCTGCTGCAGAAAGTCTGTGTGCTCTTTCTGAAAAGACTGAAAATGGTTACTTTGAGACAGTGGGGAATCCATACCAGTAGCACTAAGCTTCTATTTTTATGCCTGGGAGAGTTTTTGAAGCCATTACTCCATGTTATCTAGTCTAAAATGCATGATTCATGCATAACACAGATTGGAAATGGCAGAGAGATTGATCTTATGGTAGAAGTGTGCAGTTTTCCATAGCACTAGCTGACCATTTAGTAGTACAAGGGATCTGTAGACCTCAGCTAATTGGTTCTTTCAGGCATTTGAGCACTAGTGTTCAGCTTCTCACTGAGCTCTGCATTTTTTCTTGTTTACACATTGTAATTAATAGAAGAGGAGACTATTGTACATTTACATAAAACCTCTAACCTCCGTGCACATAATAGGGGGGCTAATGAAAACGTTATGTAGTTGTTCTTGGGGTTGCTAGATAAGCAGATTAAGCAGAAAAATCACAGTGATGAATAATCTAATAGACCTGAGTTTTAGTCCTGGCACTGCTGCTTATGACCTGTGTGATGCAGGGTGATTTATTTAAATTCTCTTTGATTCAATTTTCTCATCTGAAAAAAATGGGATAGCATTAGTGTCACTCATGGGGGGGTTATATGAAATAATTCATATTAGACATTTCAGACATAAATAAGCACTTACTAAATAGAGTTAACTATGGTTTTCCCTGTGTATTAACGCAGAGTGGTGAGAAATTTCTATATAATAGTAAATGCAAGCCACAGTTTCTGTCCTTATGTACCTAAGAATTTCAGTAGGGTTTATGCTGACCTTAAATATATTTTTGTCTTATAGCACAGTCATGGTGAGCTTTACTATCTCGCTTTGACTCTCTATCCCACCTCTTACTCATTCTGTGACATACAGCACCTTACTAAACTTCCTGTGTTTAATATCCTTATTTATTAAATAGAGACATTATTATTGACACATAGATTGTGTCAATTATTATTGATACCACATACCTTGTGTCAGTTATTATTGACACCACATACCTTGTGTCAGTTATTATTGACACCACATACCTTGAGTCAGTTATTATTGACACCACATACCTTGAGTCAGTTATTATTGACACCACATACCTTGTGTCAGTTATTATTGACACCACATACCTTGTGGTGTCTGGCACAAGGTAATAATAACAATAATGAAGAGTAGGAGAAAAGCTAACATTTATCACATGTATTCTATTTATTAGTACATTATATTTATTATATATAGTTAATATTAATTGATGCACTAACTTTTAGATGTATTATGTAAACCTCACAGTTACCTATAAAGTCATTTTCATTATTAATCCCTCTGCTAGATGAGGAAACAAGAGCGTAAGAAGCAAAATATCCAAGAGATATTAGTTGCTGTGGTCATTATGTTTAATAAAATGAACATCTTTCCAGTTAATTGCAATTGTATTTAAATCATGGTTTTAAATTCCCTTCCTTCCTTGTAATTCTATTGCATCTGTAGAACTTATCCAAATTTCTGTGGCTGGACATTTTGGTTATTCTTATGACATTCACATGAAGAGCAAGTTTTGAAACTCTTCACATTTTACCCAAGAAGTTGTCTGCCTGTTTGTGTTAGCTCTGAGATAAATTTTACATCCTTCTGTTCACTCGACAGATTTAACTGAAAAGTTGAGAGAGTGAGGCCGTCAGGCTAACCATTGAGACAAGGAATAAAACTTTTGGACAGTGCACACTGGCAGGCAGAGGGTTGTGTTACTAACAGATTAGATGAGGTAAATATTTTCAACCTGTTGAATCTCTAATCCATTTTTGCACAGTCTATAGCTATGAAGAAAAGCACAAGTGGGACCATACTGGGCTAAAATAAGTAGACTGAGGGATCTTATACACAGACTAAAACTAATATTCTTGGTTGATATGCTGTTTAGACCAAAGAGATACTGTGCTGTTTTCACTCTTGGCTCATTCTTCTCCACCATCAGATGTGTGATCAGCCCTGGTGAAGTCCTCTGTGTCCAGGCTATTTCTAATTGCACTCTCTCTACACCCAAACCCTTAAATATTCCCTTTCGCTGCCTTATTTTCCTCCAAAGCACTGACCTCTATTTACAGACTCCACATTTTACTTATTTATTGTCTAATCCCCCACCAGTGGTATAGGGAGCCTGCTTACGCTAATTTGCAAAAGAAAATTGCTAACTATTTGGGAGTTTTGCAAGCTGGTTATCCATAGTGGGAGTATTTACACCATGGAAATTGGCAAATGCTACCAATAGAGACTTTGATATTGGAGAGGTGGTTTGCCAGAACACCATTGCCTCCCTGTTAAGCATAATCTCCATGAAAGAAGAGATTTTTTGTGTGTCTATTTTGTTTATTTCTCTATCATCCTAAGTAGAAAGGTGCCTTTCACATAATAATTAAAAGTTGTTTGTTGAAAAAGTATGAAATAGGCCTGGTGCAGTGACTCACACCTGTAATCCCAGCACTTTGGAAGGCCGAGGCTGGCAGGTTACCTGAGGTCAGGAGTTCAAGACTGGTAAAACATTTTAAATGGTCCATTTTCAAGGCATGATAAATCTAAGTACTGACAGCCAGCTTGTGGATGTAACAAATGGCACAGGTCATGCATCCAAAAGGTCACAATAAGTGAATGTATTATTGTGTAGAGGAGTATTGTAGAGGAGGGGTCAGCCCATAAAAGGGAAGAAAGTTTTGTTATTGGGAAATTGAAACTTAACCAGGGAAGGGGACCAGGGTATAACCTTATATGGAGAATAATGAAACTTAGGCGACATCCAGAAAAATTGTAACCCCATAGTACTTGACCAATGAGGAACTGGGAGAAGGACTTGTGTGCTAGGAGATAAATTATCTGCTGTAACTGCCCTGGGTGTACCTGCCTACTAGACACCCCATCTTGCAAGACTTCTATTAAAAGTCTCACTTTCACTGTGCCTCTGAGTCCATTCTTTGAATTTGGATGGGTGAATGTGTGTTTTTCACGAAGACTAGCCTGGCCAACATGGTGAAACGCCATCTCTACTAAAAATACAAAAATTAGCTGGACATGGTGGCACACACCTGTAGTCCCAGCTATTCAGGAAGCTGAGGCAGGAGAATCACTTGAACTCAGGAGGCAGAGGTTTCAGTGAGCCAAGATCATGCCACTGCACTCCAGCCTGGGCAACAGAGCAAGACTCCATCTAAAAAAAAGGAAAAGAAAAAAAAGAAACGAAAAAAGTATGGAATAAACGCATGAATAAATGTATGTGAGTGAGTGAATAAATGAATGAATGAAGAAATGAAAGTTAATCAGTACCCCTCACATGAGGGTAGAATCAGTCATCATAGCTGCTTTTCTTGGTGCAGTGATTGAGTGATTCACAACCTGGGCATGGAGAGCTGAGTTGCTAAATGAGTTTTACTAGATCCCAGTGCAGAACTGAGTCACAGAACTTGGACATCTAGTCTATAGTTTCAAGTTTCTCTCTTCTTGACTCAAAACTTTGGCCTTGAGCCAATGAAATTTTTTCTAGTTAGATTTAGTAAATCAAGCTACTCATTGCTTAGTCATTAAAATGGAAAAGAACTAAGAATATGTAAACAGAAACCTGAAGAAAGAAAACATTGCATGTATACCATGGGGAAGTTAAGACAATTTGGCTTGTGCTTGCTTTCATTTCACCAGCTCAGATTTATAAATATAAGTCACCCTAAACAAGAAGGATGCCTAATTTTTTAGCTTGATTGTTTATAATTGCATTACATGGAATTCCTATCATACAATATTGTTGATTGCTGAGAGCTGTATTACCTTGTGTCACGAGCTCTGGGATTGCCTTAAAGTACCTCCCTTTCTGGAAGGAAAAGAGACATTCAGAAATAAAGCATATGGTCAGGGATAAAAACAGACTACCTAAAATATAATCAAAAATTTATTTTTGTTGTTGTTTTTTTTTTATTTCTTCAGAATGTTCTCTTCAGTTTTTTTCATGCTTTTTGATCTAAAAATTGGTAATTAGATTTCAAAGATCATTATTTGTTTGCCATGACCTTAAGAAAGATGGGAGTGAGTCTGAAAGGGCTTAAAATTGAGAACAAATTTTCAAATTTAAAGAGTTATGAATAATATAGAAATGGGAAAAGATGAATTTGTTTATTAACATCTTAGAATGGAGGCTATTCTTAAAGTGTGGATAAGGTGAATGAGAACAATAAAAACAATATTCTTTTTCAAAGTAGTATCTATGAAATCTTCTACTGAATGCTGAGGTATAGTTGAAGGCAGAGATCCAATGATTGAGTCCCATCTGTGATTAAATAAGGTTGGAATCTCTAAGGGCTGTCTTTAACCTCTTGAAATTAATAGAAGATAATAATGCTGTTTGGGACAAGTCCTTTGGGGACCATTATCAGAGTAAACATATCATCGGCTTTATGTTTATTATGTGATCTGTACTCTATATTGTAAGATGCATGCTTCTTTATAAGCATCTCATTTTTAAAACTACCTCAAACAATGCTATGGGGTAGGTATTAATATTTGTGTCAGTTAAGATGCTTTAGGTAGAAAGTGTCAAAGTGCCTATTGAAAGTACTTTGAACCTTAAGGAAATGCATTATACTACACATTTAAAACTCCAGTGTCAGTGTGGGCTGCTGGTGAGAGGAGAACAAATCTCTGGCTCCATTTTCTCAGCTCCATTTCCAACTGTGTCCTTCTTCATGTATCAACTTCTCTTTTCCATTTAACCAAAAGTTAGCTGCCAGTGGGTCTAGGGTGCCATGGTTCATTGTTCTTATCCAGTGGGAGAAAGGAGAACCCAAACATAGAGTATAAATCCTTCCCTTTAGTGTGCTTAGGTAAATTTGTGTCATATGCCCACACCGAGACCAAAAACTCTCTCTAGGGAAATGTGTCATGCTGTTCGTCTTAGTTCTATGTTACTTAACCAACTCACTAGCAAAGCAGATGGGCTTATAATGATTGGCTCACCAATAAGATCTACCCCTGGAGCTAGTGATTTGGGTCTACTTCCCCTGTTCCCCATGGTTGTGGGAGGATAGAGAAGATCCCTGAACAACACCAAAGTCTTGTTAGGAAGAATAGAGTAGGTGCTGAATAGACAATAGACAACCAAATATTGCTACAGTCTTATTATCCTGAGTTTACAGGTGTGGAAGCCACAACTTGTAAAGAAGTTCATCAACTTGTCCCAGATCAGGCAAGTAGAATGAGGAGGAGGAGAAGAAAGAGAAGGAGGGACAAAAAGATGACAGAAGAGGACAATTAGAAGGCAGCAAACACTTATATTGTACTTTACTGTATCAGGCAGTACTCTAAGCACTTTACATAGCAATAGAAATTAGCACATTTAATTTTTACAGCAAGCCTATGAGGTAGGGGTTATTAGTATAATTACCACTTTGCAGTTGAGAAAACAGAGGCACATGGAGTTTAAGTACCTTACCTAAGTACATGTAGCTTCCTAAGTACACGTAGCTTCCTGTGAAGCTGAGTTTTGAATGCTGGGAACCAGGAAGCTCTAGAATACCTGGTTGTAACCACTCTAAAACCATCTCTTGACTGACCTGTCACATATCAAAGCTCCTGATGTAACCATGAGGGAAACTACTGGCCTATTCCAGTATTTCTTCTTCCTCTGAGACTAATCCTTTGGGTTTGGGACCTCACATGTTTTTCAGCTTGCCTCTACATGAAACAGCCCTTCTGCTTACTCTGTGCTGATGAATTTGTCTTTGATTTTCAACTCTTTTTAATGAATGAGAGCATAATTCTGTGAATTGTCTTCAATTATGCAGCTTTCCTGAAAGGTTGCCTGTACTTCTTTATGTTTATTCTGCTGTCTTATTGTAATCTTCATCTTATGTTGATTAAGCAAAGAGCAGTAAAAGGTAAGAGAGCAATGACTTTAAATGAGGTACATTAACAAAAAGAGGAAAAAAAGCACCACCTGAAAGATTTAATTCTGTTTGATCAAGACATCGATATAACTGTTAAATGAATTCTTTTTGAAAAAAAAAAATTCTTTTTCGTTTTATCATCCTTCTTCAAAGACCAGAGATGGAAATGAGAAACTCTGTTTCAGAGGGGGGAGCTAAGATTGCAGCCAGAGCCCAACTCAAAGAACAATCTGAATTTAGAATTAAGTCTTATTCTAAAATTCCAAATATATGTTAGTGTGGTCAGCTACATGTACAAGTTCTATCTTCGTAAAAACAAATATTGTAAAATTGTATTTATTCCCAAGGACACTAAAATAAATCACTCCCAGAAAAGCCTTAAGACCTCAGTGTTTATGGCAGAGGCTGAGGGATTCAGGCAGGCAGAGTGGTGTGGGAGATTCAGATTCAAGGAGCCTGTTCTTCAATTATGGCTTCATCACTCAGCAGCTGTATGAACTTCTTGGAACTCAGTTTTCTTGTCTGTAAAATGTTTTTGTAGGGCTACATTCTAAGTTTGATTATTAATCAAAATTGTTCCACTTCTACAATTTTTACTAATAAACCCTCATCCACCCACTTGCTCCCTGTCACCCGACTATTTTTCATCGTGAATCCCTCCATTCTTCCCCTGGTCCTCTCCTCTCTGTTATTAGACTCTTCTTGACATTATTTCTTTTCCTACCCAACTTCCACTCTCAGCAACAACATCATTGCTGTTCCCACTTCCCTACTTAGACTTTCTTTGAGGGCAATGGTCATAACTCATATTCCCCTGGAATTCCCCATAGCTCTTACAGTGATACCAGCTACACATGAAATAGCTGTTGAGTGACACTGAAGATGATAAAATAGTAAATTAAAACTGCACATAACTCTGTTCTCATGAGTTCTGTACTATTTCCTTTTGTAAAAACTAAAAGCAAACAAATGAAACAAAAGAGCATAATCTTCTTATACTGTAAGTAAAGAATTGTCTCTTGAACCTTGTTGTTGATGTGGGAAAATATTTTTATGAAGTTGTCCTAATGGATGTTTTCATTAGTACATATTAAAGTTATTATAAAAACACAGGAGTGCTCAAAGTACATACCTTGAGGCATTGTGAAATGGCTTTGGTTGGGTAATGCAATATATTATGTGTTATCAGAAAAAACGTAATGGTGCTCTGGTTGACAAATACTCCAGATGTCAACATCATCTGTATATAAAGATGACTGGATATTAAAACATTCATACAGTGTGTTTCTTCCTATTTAACACATTCAATCTTTATAACAAAAAAGACAAGGGAAAATAAACAGCAACCTGAGATCTCTAAATAATGGTTGATAATGCATACATTAAGGAAAATGTATCAAATAAGTCATTAATTTGTCTATTTTTTAAATGCAAACAATTTTTTAACCCAATCCATTAAGTGAATGCTGTTTACCCACAGTAGCCCATTCCATTCCTGTGATGGACCAAATGTGTTCTTAGCCTTTCCCTGGGTCAGGTAACAGAGGACACATGTAAATACGCGTATCATTCTAAGCCCTCATCACCTTCAGAATCAGATCCTGTGATGGACTCCTACATTGGCCTTGAGTTTCTGAATCGAAGCCCTCATTCATGGGATTGGCCCCAACAAACCAGTCCTTAAATCAGGGACCATTCGAAGTGCCACCATGGAGTTTTTAGCCACCCAGACTCGGAAATAGTCACCTGATGGTTTAAAATCAGAAAGGCTCTTTATTTCTTCTACCATATTTCTTTGAACTGAAAAGGAGCAGAGGCCAAAAAGAAGCCATAGGGATTATCTCCTAGTTTTCTTTTTCCATTCTCACATTTCTCCCTTCTATTCTACTAATAGGTGCCTATCAAGAGGATATATACAAAAGAGGTTGCACTGAACTTTAATAACCTCTGAAATCTTCACCTTCAAGAGTAGAACAAGTCATGAGTTAATTTTCTCATTGGTTTAAATCAGAGTGTAAAAAAGTATTCTTACTGATAATAAAAGTTGCATTTACTAAAGAGCAGTATAGATGCCTTGCGTTCTTGAAAATTACATGGTGTAAGATGCATACACATTAGACCTATTCCAATAGAATGTTTCCTCTTGTTCCATTATTCAGATGTTTCAGTCCTTCAGATACCATGGTGAACTGAGAGCAATAAAATATTGTCTATAATCTTTTTGTTCTAGGAAAATCAGGGACTTGCGTTAATATGAGTATGACTGTTTCTATAACAGTCATGTATTAGTCAGGGTTCCTTAAAGAAACTTTAAGGAATTGGCTCACACAATTGTGGAAGCTGAAAATTCCCCAGATCTGCAGTTGGCAAACTGGAGACCCAGGACTGGTGATGGCGTAATTGAGTCTGGGTCCAAAGGCCTGAGAAGTAGGAAAGCTGATGGTCTAAGTTCTAGTCCAGAAACCAATGAGCTAGAGGCCCAAGAACAGTGCATGCTTCAGTCCAAGTACAAAGGCTGGAAAAGACTAATGTCCCAGCTCAAGCAGTCAAGCAGCATAAGTTTCCTCTTATTCAGCCTTTTTGTGCTATTCAGGTATTTAATTGATTGGATCAAGTCCACCCACATTCAAGAGAGAAATCTGCTCTACTCAGCCTACCAATTCGAATGTTAATCTTATCCAGAAACACTCTCAGCGATACACCCAAAACATGTTTGATCAAATGTCTGGGCATCCCATGGCCCAAGTCAAGTTGACACATAAAATTAATCATCACAGCACTCTTGTATTCTTATAATAAATCATTTGAGGGAAATCAGTAAGAACCACAAAGTCTTTGCATTGGAGATAAAAATGGTTACCTGCTTTTGAATATTCATGTTGTTCATTGCTTATCAATTCACCCCTTAAGAACTCATAAGAAAAAAAAAAAAAAACTGTTGTGATTTACAAGTAGAATTTTATGAACTGTAATTATAAAAAGGAGTGTCCTCACCCATCAAGCTATGTTTTTTATATAGTACATATAAAAAATAATACATATTGGTCAAGGTGACTTTTACAACAGGCCTATGGGGCTACTTTTATAGTTTTAGTTATTTTACGAATGAAGAACTGAAGGTGAGAGCAGCCAATCATCTGCCACAAGGTCCCATACAGAACTAAAGTGGCTGAACAAGAAACGAACTGTCTACAGGACAAGCAGTCCCATAAATGTGGGAACTGTGTAGTTCCACAGAGCCCATGATCAAGAGGGTCTACACTTAGTTTAATGTTCTGCTATGGTCCTCTTGAAATGTTATATTATATATATAATAAATTTAAATATATAAATATTATATACCAATATATTAAATTATATAGAGAGATAGATATATATTTAAATAAGGGGCCTTGCATTTTCATTTTCCACTGGGCACTGCAAATTATGTAGCCAGTCATTTTATTTGGCTATAAAGTCCTTCCAGTCCATCACACCTCTTTCTAGAGATGAATTCTCCCAGCAGGAATAGTTACTACCTGTTTATTGCCAACCCAATGATGCACCCTTGCTGTTTTCTGCCTTTTTCACTTAGGAAGGCTTGGTACCTGAATTGATATTGAAACATTCATATGACAAATATTCGAAAGGCCAACTTTTAGCTTTCTGGCTGGTTAAGTGCCATATAGCAGGACACAAAATTATTTCATGTAGTTTACTAACTGCCTTTAGTTGTTATTTATTCTAAACATATTAAGTTGTATTTTCATTTCTACACATGGAATCATTTCCCTTCTCCTCCAGTATGTTCTAATATATTTCATTCTATTTAGACTTATTTAAGTTGCATTGGTTTTCTAAAAGTGATTTCTGCTACCGAGATATTTTATTGTTAATAATAAACATTTAGTGTTGGGCATATGGTGTGAAGTCATTTTTAAAATTAAATCTAATTTTTTTACTATCTAAATTAAGAATGTCAGCTTTGAAGTTAGTGGGTTGACTGACAATATTTTTGTTTTCTCATTTTTTTCATAAAGTGTTTGACATTTAATGTTCTAATTTAAGAGTTGAAGAAATGGTGTGGTATATTTTCGAAACTTACTTTTACCAAACCCTAAAATACATTTTTGTTTAAAGCCATATATAAGACCTTTACTATGAGTTGGTGTTTTGAATTGGGACACTTTCTTTCCATTAGTAATGTATATTCCCCCTTTTATTTTAAAATGTTCCCTATATCCATCACATATTGCCACAGTTTGGGGGCATATGTGAAGACACCTGATCGTACTCTCTTACTTCCCAGGTAAAGAAACCGAGTCCAGTGAGACTAGCTCAGTGACAGAGCAAAGATCAGATTCAATCCCCCTGAATTTAAGTCCAGGACTCTTTTATTACACCACACAAATCTCTCTTGATGCCTAAAATCACTAAGATTTCTTTTTGAATTTTCTGCCCGTGGTAAATATTTATACAGTCTTGAGCCTCAAGTTAAAGTTTAGCTTACCAAAGGCCCTATGAATATGAGAATCAGAAATCTGGAGGGAAATATTAGCTTTTCAGTAAAAGGGCAACAGTGTTTTTGAAATGTTCAATGTCATGTGAGGAAAAAAAAAACTTCTGTCTTTCCAATTAAATTCTCCTAACACACAATGGTACCTCTAGATTGTTTTAGTAATTTTATAATTCTATAACATATTTTATAAAAACAAATTATCTAGCAAAGTTGTCAGTAAACTCATGTCAAAGTAAGTACACTGTGAAAATAATGTAGTTGATTCTGTACTGTAATAAAGAATACCAACCAGCAAGATGGCCCTGTTAAAAGGAACTTTTTTTCTCACCAGCATTCTAGTTTTTTAGTTGCTAGTGGAAAATAATAGAAATACATTTGCAATAAAGGCAAATTATGAATTCTGTGCAACTGACAGCAGGTCTAATGAGGGTCCTTTGAAACATGGTAATTGATTCCAAATTGCTATTTTATTAGTAGCAAAATAGGTTTCTTCTTAAATTTGTCTATCTAAGTAATGCTCCAGGGATGCAATATAATTGTATTGACCAGTCATATAACTTGCGATAGTGGATTACATGATTTTTGTAGGAAAAGTTGCCTCTGTTATAGTTTGGAAACAAGAGTTCTGATTAAATATTTCTTAAGAAACTAGTACAAATCTTTTTAAAAGATATCTTGTTTTTCCTCTTTCCTCATGACCAATTTTCATACCTTTTACAACTTTGCTTCCGTTATGCACGTGGCCTTTTAATCTTATGCAAAGACGTTACTCTTAGAGAAATAACTTTTTTATTCCTTATCCTGGTGCCTCGCACTACAGAATAAAAGCAGTCAGTCCTAGTTAGGAAAAGAACCCCACAGATAGAAAATCTAAAAATAAGATTCAAACACCGATCATTCTTTTATACTCCTCACAGTGCTAGAATTACTTATCTTAACTAAATTTCATCTCTATTGAGCACCCCTAACGTGCCGCCACAGCTATACAATTTCCTTGGTATTGCCCGTCAGCCACTAGGGGGCATCCTGGGGCAGGCAGACAGCTCTAGGTTTGCGCTTTCACTCTTCTACTTGGTGGGTGTCCCACCAAGTCCTTGGCCAACTTAGTTAAACTCCCTTATTCTCAGTAACCTCTTTTTTAAAATTGAGATAATAATACTAGATTAGCTTATAAATTAATTGTCCATATATAGAGAAATAATAATGCTAGATTCGCTCACAAATTATTTCCCATATGCAGATGGATTATTGAGTAATCCATAAAATGATAAGGGAACAAGAACATCTTAGAACTAAGAAAGGTCACTTTCAGTGTCCTTTTTGCCAGCAGCCCAATTGGACAGCTGTATTACATCTTAGATAGGGAGATGAAGGGCTCCCAGCAGGTTGCTTTGACTCTTTCAAATTATTGAAATTCCCATCTGCAGAAAAGTATGTCTATGGACCCAAATGAATTTCAGTCCACTGGCCATATGCAGAATCTGGCAGAATGTCTTCTCTCCCTAATTCCTTGATTCTAGCTAGGGCCAATGTGCTTGGTAAGCAGGAATGTTTGTGCTAGAGGCATTCAGTTGAATAAGCTGAAGTAAAATGTTTCAAAACTCCACACACACTTCAGTTGATAGTACAGCATTTAAGGCAGAATCATGTGGAACACATCCAAAGTTCAAAACTCTGTGGGGATTCCACCAAGCCACATACCATGGCTTTACATCTGAAATGACCAACTGGAATCACTGGATGAGGCTCTTGGCAGTGTCCACTTATGGCCGATAAAGTTGGCTTCAACTTTACAGACAGGTTCATATTCCTGGAAACTGCAGGCTGCTAAATACATTGATATACACATTCATGACATGCATATATTCATAGGCACTTTGAAACTTGTTTCAATGTAACAATGAATATGTTTACATACAATTCAACTTGAGGTTATAAAATTATCATTAATTAAGCAATATCTTCATGGGAAAGAATTTTGGAGAAACCTTAGTCTTGAATTCCTAGGACAGCTTTGAAGATAACATGAGTTCATGTGTACATGTAAATATCATTGCAACAGTGCATAATACTTAGTCCGTCAACAGTTTTCTTTTTCTTAATTATTACATTGGTATACCTAAAGTCCATTGGTATACCTAAAGTAAATAGGTATTTACTTTCTTAAGGTAAGGTTAAGGGTTCTTCCTTATAACAACAGGTAACACCAACTGAAGTACTCTAGTAGGGGCACTCATATTTATTCAGGAGTTGCCATGTGTTAGGCAGTAAGCATTGATTATCACCGGGTATAATTTTGCCTTGAGGGAACATTTGGCAATATCTAGAGACATTTTTGTTGTCGTTACTGTTACCTACTGGGTAGAGGCCATGGATGGTGCTAAACATCCAACAATGCACAGGAAATCATTCCACAACAAAAATTACCCATTCTAAAACATCTATTATATAATCCTACGGATGAAAAACCCTGCACAAAGGTAATTGGTTTTGATTTAGTCTTCATAAACATCATTTGAGGTGGATTGTGGTGTTATCCTCATTTTTCAGAAGCAGAAATTGTAGCACTGAGAAGGGGAGAGGCTGTCCAAGATTCTAGAACTTGTGGAGGAGTGCAAATTTGGCTTAATCTAGAACCTAGGTTCTTCATCCTTGCTCTCTAAGGGTAGAGTCACAAATAGAATTCTTTTTTCTGCTTTCAGAACACATTGCTGCCTTCTTAATTAATTATTAGGATGAATGATTATAAAACTTACTTCCAGCAGAGTGAATGAGTTTTAAAAATTTGTTTAAAACAACATGAGAATTCGCATATTGTGTAACTTTGGATTTAGGGTACCATTGGAATTGCTTTCCTTAGAGGTGTGCTAGAGGCAAAGTTTGCTAATCTGGTTGGTGTAAGAGTACTGATGAAATCTTTCTTTAGGTTTCTCTCTATTTTTAAGTTACTGCTTGCACCTGTGCTAGTCAATGTATTTGTTAAGGAAGATCTATGGTTCTATTCTTTTAGGAGAGAATATTCACACTTTGGCTTTGCCTTTTGAGGCTTACACACATTATCACTAAAGTATATGATCATTTTTTATCTGGTAGTAGGGAGGATTTTACCACCTTCCAAGTTAGGTGGAATGCTCTAGGCAGAGAAAGGATTAGGGCTCATCAGAGCCAATAGGGCCAATTTTGTTCCTTTGTTTTCCTGCCAAAAAGAAATAGGGGATAATAGAAACTCATCAGTTGCTATTTGCAAAACTGTTTACTTTCCCTGAATATTTTGTTCTCTTGTTGACAAATGCATTGACTGCTTTTTTGCCATAGTGGGATAATTTATTTTATATGAGGTGGTGTTTTCAGCAGCCACTATAGAATATTCTGAATCACTGTGAACGCTATCTGGATAAAAATAAATGCTCTTATTTTCTCCAATGGATATTTTTCCTTGCCCATGAAAGTTATGCCTGGTTCTGCTCATTCTTCAAACCCCACTATATGAACTTCTGATAAATGTTTTGACAAAATGTAAAAAATATTGTAAATAAGCAAAAATCCCATAGAAATCAAAGAAACTACGTTCTACCTCTGCTCTTCTAAGTCTGACCAACAATTAAATAAATTTTGGGGTTCTATGAACTGGATTTTTAAGTGATGAATTTTTATCTATATTAAAAGTCAAGATGACCAAACAAAGGTGGTATTTTAATATAATTAATAAGAAGCAAATGAGACCAAGATCAATGCCTTATCTACAGAAATATGAATATGATGATCATTAACACTAAGTCAAAAACGTGAAATAGTTGTGGGGTGAGGCAGGTGGCATTGGCTCAGGACTCATAATCCCAAATAACTTCACATTTTGACTTCCGTCATCTTCCAAAGGAGAGCATTCCTACTATCACGTAGATATAGCAGCAGAACTAAAGGAAGAATACATTAGTTATATGACTTTTGTCTTATTGTTGAAAAACACTAGCTAGTACACTGTGAATTACTGTTTCATCTTGGAATGATCTTGAGAGTAATACAATCACACTGTACTATTTGGGGTTATATATGGTAAAAAGCATTATGTTTTAAATGTTATTTAGAAGTAATCATTTTGACATCCCATCTTGGTATTTCTTTATAAATTAATATATGAAGAAATTCAAGTACAGGAGTAGTTTTCACTTCTCTTGACCTCTGAGGGGCCCAGGAGAATGCCATCAGCTCTGGACCATACGTATAGTGAAATCACAGGGGCCAAGAGCAGGCGTTCTAATTATTTATTACTTCCTAACAAACCACTCCAAAACTTACTGGCTTCTAAAAACAATCATTTTATTATCTTTCACAGTCTGTGGGCTGGTTACACCCAGCTAAGAGGAGTTGATGATTAGAGACTGTCATATAGGGGTTTGAACAGCCAACATAAGTCACCACCATGTGGCTGATCATGAACCCTGCCTGTGAGCTGGGAGCTCAGCTGAGAGATCTGACAGGAAAACCTATACATGGTCTCTACTTGTGATTTGAACTTCACACAGCATGGCAACTGCGTTCCAAGAAAGAGTGCCCCAAGAGCATTGTCGTCTGGGCTCTGGTGTGTAAGTTTTTAAAAAAATTTAACTCAGAGATTCAGAATTCTAAAATTCAAATCCCAGATGCAGACAAGACCTTTGCGGCCATCATGATTAACCTTCTATGTAGTTACAAATGCTTTCTAAGCACCCTTTTTAAATGTCAAAGATTGTAGTTTTTCCTTTAATAGCCTATGACCGATAAATCATACATGCACATGTGGTGTTCAACCTTTTACAGGATCACTAAACCTTGGCTGCTGCAACTCGAGGGCACTTCATGAAAGAAGAAAACCTTGTGCCTAGAGGCCCTCCAGTTGGACTTTGACTTGCTATGGTTTAGAGGGTCCATTTGCTTTTCTGTTTATGTTCATTTCTTTCATACTTCAGGTTCTTTCTGACTTCCTTTGACTATTTTCTGAGGGCAAATTTTGATCCTAAAAACAGGGAACATCTCAGGAAATTGTTTTCTTTGCTGCTTTTAAATATTGATGGGATTCTAGCAGTGGAAATATAATTAAAATCACAGCAGTTATCAAGTTCCTTTTTATAATAAACCTTTTATCCCTTTACCTAACCTGCCACTGCCTTTCCTTGTTTCCCAGGGTTAAATGGCAGAGAGCCACTTGGCTCAGGCAGCTGTACTTTGGCAGGGCTTGCTATGAATCAGATGTCCTTTTCCTCCTCGAAGGCAGAATGTGTCACTTACTTAGACTCACCTCACATTTCAATTTGCAAGTGAGCATGTGGCTTCTGTGCCTTCTATTGGCAGCAGTTGATATATCAACCTAAATGATAGCCTTTGAATGTGTAATTATTACAGCTCTTCACAGCTTACCTTCCACCCCTCACCCATTCCTGAACTTCCTATCCCTCTAGTTCATTTCGTGCATCTTTAAGGTAAAATATTCACCCAGGGATCACAAAGGGAAGAGTAACCCCCTTAAGGAAATGGTCCCCAACCTTTTTGGCACCAGGTACTGGTTTCATGGAAGACAGTTTTTCCATGGGACAGAGTTGGGTGCGGGGGTGGTTTCAGGATGAAACTGTTTCATCTCAGATCATCGGGCATTAGTTAGATTCTCATAAGGGGTGTGCAACCTAGATCCCTCACATGCACAGTTCACAATAGGGTTCGTGTTCCTATGAGAATCTGATGCTGCTGCTGATCTGACAGGAGGAGGAGCTCAGGCGGTGATGCTCACTCACCTGCTGCTCACCTCCTGCTGTGTGGCCCAATTCCTAACAGGTCATGGACTGATATGGAGTCCACACCCCAGGGTTTGAGGACCCCTGCCTTAAGGAACTAAGAGCAAAATAGTAGATTTCTAGTCCAACAGTGGGCTGAAGAGTAACCATGGTAAAGCTTCAGGCTTTGAGAGCTCACTGGGTTGTTGTTTGTCCCCAGAAGGGCATGCGTGATGGTTAGGTTTATGTGTCAACTTGACTAGGCCACAGTGTGTGCCCAGATATTTGACTATACATTATTCTGGGTATCCATGAAGGTGTTTTTATATAAGATTGACATTTGAATCAGTAGACTAAGTAAAGCAGACTGCTTTACTCACCAGCGTGAGTGGCTCTCATTTAATTAGTTGAAGGCCTGTGTAGAACAAAAGGCTGACTCTCCAGCCAGTAAGGGGGATTTCCTCATTCCTGAAGACCTGGAGCTGGGACATCAGTCTTTTGCTGCTTTGAGACTAGAACTGAAACAACAGCTCTTCTTGGTTGTGGAAGCTTTCAGGTTTCAGACTAAACCTTAGATCTTCAGTTCCTCTGGTTCTCAGGGCTTGGATTGAGACTGTAACTCTGCCATCAGCAGTCCTGGGCCTCTAGCTTACTAACTGCTGTTCTTGGGACTTCTTAGCCTCCACAATTGCTTCAGCCAATTTTTAATAATAAATCTCTTTATATGCATCTTATTTATATATGTGTAAATAAGATATGTATACATAGATAAATAAGATACATAAAGGTATTTTATAAGATGTTATATATTAATATATAGGATAATTTTATGTGCTATGTATGTATAAAGAGGTTTGTTATTATAAGGAAATGGCTTATGAATTTCATATGATACATAGCATGCTGTGTTAATCGGTGTTCCCCAGAGAAATTGGAGAACTCTTATTGGTTCTGTTTCTCTGGAGAACTCATGAATACAGCATGCTGCCTGTCATTTGGAAATTCACTACAGTCTAAGAAACCTAACAATGTGACCTACAGCAGTGTAGAGTATATCTGATCAAAGAAAAAAAAAATGCATCCACAAGCACATGGAAGATTATAGGGAATATTTGTCATTTGGAGAATCTTCCCAGTATCTGAACCCCTTGCCTATGTTTGGTGAAGATGGTGCCTTATAAATATTAATGAGAGGCCGAGCCCCTTTCCTTATGTAGAAGAAAAATAAAATGAAAACCAAAGCCAGATTCTCATCATTGCTTTTTCCTAGTAGGTAGGCATGATCCCTGTGACCTAGGTTTGAACAACCTGAGGCAGATACTCTGAATTTTCGACATGGAGTTTGTGACACAGAGAAGGGTCAATGCAGAATTTTTTTTTGATGATGGTTCAAGTGACAACAGTATCCAGTTTCTAAGCACAGCAGTGGAAATGGTGACTTCAGGGGAAACCAATGTCTGAATCCATTGGTGTCAGCCCATGGTGGAGAGCTAGAGCATGGAATGTGGATGCCAGGGGCAGAGGTCTCCTCACTGGGCAGGATCCACAGCGTAATTTTGGCTGTAGGAGTTCTGGCTGCATGTCTTCCCTTTATTCTCCCCCATTTTTTCAAATCTGGCTCTCCAGGTTTAATTGGCAATTGTGTTAGGTAATACACTCAGTTTCTGCTAAATTAGACAAAGTCATTCTTGGTTGTTTATATCTAAGAACCAGGTCTGATTCATTTACTCATTTCCCTAATAATAATTTTTTGAGTACCTACTATATACCAGACACTCTCCTGGGTGGGATAGAAAGAGCAATGATTAAGATAGACAGCATATTTTCTCTTAGAAAGATGGTATTCTTGTAGGGCAAATGAATAAATAAATACATAAGTAAACAAGAATATAAACAAGGAAAAATCAGCTTGAGGTAAGAGCAATGGAGAAAATAAAATAGAGTGATGTGATAGAAAGGGATAGGAGGAGCAGAAACAGTGTTCAAGGAAGCATTCTCAAAGGAAATAACTTTTATGTTGAGACCTAAATGGCAAGAAGGAGCCAACCACACAGATAATGGAGAGATGGAGTCTTCTGCCAGGGTAATGGTCAGTTCAAAGGCCCTGAAACAGGAAGTCAATACAAGTTCAAACTCCAGGAGATTTTAGGGCTCCTCTGATTCAAACATCCAGATGTAGAAAGAAACTGAAGTGTAAAAATTTTTCAAGCCTTCTGTGAGGACTCTTAAGGGATTCAGTAAACAAATCGTAACTATAGTGAAAAATAAAAAGCAGAGTGCAACGTGGAAGTGACTGTGTTTCTGTTTAAATTGAAACTCCCGGCACAAATGTTTTCCCTTTGTTTGGTTCTTCTTTGTTTTTTCTGAGTTCACATTTTTCTAGCCTAATTTTCTCTTTCCTGTCTTTTCAACAGCATGTATTAGGAGAACTGGTGAACTAGCAGCAACCCTTTTCTTTCAATGGCTTTCCTCAGGTGTGTAATGATGGGAATGGGAATAAATTTCAGTATAGTTCAAGTGTATGAGTCAGTAAAGAAATACTAAGATGGTCAACGGACCAATGAGAAGTTTGCTACATTTGGGACTGACCACTACATACAATTCTTCTCAACTGTAAAAATATTTGTGAGTAAGCAAGTTTAAATAACTTTTAAAAACTCTAAAACAGTGATTCCAAATACAAGTATAACATAAACTATGTATGTAATTTTAAATTTTCTACTACCTACACTATAAAAATTTTTTAAAGGCTAAAACAGGCAATATTAATTTTAACAATATATTTTAACCAGTATATCCAAAATATTATTCCAAAAATTATTAGTGAGTCATTTTACACTCTTTTTTAGCAAGGTTTTTAAAATCTGTGTATATTTTACACTTAGAGCACACATGAGCTCTCAATTACCACATATCAGGTGCTGATGCTGAAAAGACATACGTGGCTGGTGACTGCCATTTGGAAAGAGCAACTTTAGATTGAGGCTGATTTGGTTACAGAGTGCTTGGAGACCAGGAAGTGGGATAAATCACTTCATGAATCCTTGTAATGTCCTAGGTGTCTGTTTATGTTATGTTTGCTTCCTTTTCCACATTCGCTGGCTCCTTTGTAAATCCTCTGCATTTCACCACCCCTCTGTCACCAGTGCTGTCTTTTCCCCTCTTCCCTGAAAAGTTCTCTAAGCAGGGAAAAGTTGTTAAGCATTTTAAAACTGTTTTTTAATAATTTTTTTTAACAGTTCTCTTTTTTGGTGACTTACTTTTTGCGTTATCCTTAATTTAAAGAAGGCATCCTGAAAAGCATAATGAACCCCTCTGAATCAGTCCCACACCCTCTTTTGTCAAATATCTCGTTCCCTTCCCATAATTAAGAGTTTGTAAAAGGAGCTAAGAAGTGTCTATCCGTGAGGCTTAAAACACAAAAATAGGGACTCTAGGTTTTCTTTCTATATGGTGATAAATTTTTCTCCTTCCTGAGTCACTAGCTGATTTTCAGTTTAGGGTAATATTATTTCTACACATCTACTTAATTTTAATGTGACAAAAATGAACTTTGTGCAGTGTTTCCTCCTGCAAAAAATGCTGCCTCTCTGTTTATCCAATAGACCACTCTGATTCCACCATGCCTTTTTTGTTTTGTACATGTAATTTTAAGAGGTCCACTCTTCTTGTAAACTATGAAAAGCTATATACATATTAGAAATCATAACATAAGAACAATACAAATATACTAGTACTGATATATTCATTAACATTTTTGCTTAACATTTATCCTTCCTGATATTTGAAAGAAAACAAGTAATTGTTAAATGAGTGTGTACAGGGATCCATGTGTTCCTTATCTTCATTCACTTATTATGTTGTAAGTCATGGATTATTTTTTTTTTTTTTTTTTTGAGACGGAGTCTCGCTCTGTCGCCCAGGCTGGAGTGCAGTGGCGCGATCTCGGCTCACTGCAAGCTCCACCTCCCAGGTTCACGCCATTCTCCCGCCTCAGCCTCCGAGTAGCTGGGACTACAGGCGCCCGCCACCACGCCCGGCTAGTTTTTTGTATTTTTTGTAGAGACGGGGTTTCACCATGTTAGCCAGGATGGTCTCGATCTCCTGACCTCGTGATCCACCCGCCTCGGCCTCCCAAAGTGCTGGGATTACAGGCTTGAGCCACCGCGCCCGGCCTATAAGTCATGGATTATTAATCAGCCAACCATCTTCTTGATATTGGAAGAGAGGCAAAATCCATTTTCTCCACGACAAAAATCCCAACTACTTGGTGCAAAATTAAGACCCACCAATTATATAAAGGTCACACATTCAGTTCCCCACATGTCTGTGGGAAACATGAAAAAGAGTCATTGCATTTACCCTCTGCCATAGAAGCACCACACTTTTATGTTGCATAGTCAGACACCACTTAGAATACTGGACTTCCTTCAGCTACCTAAGGAAGAATCAGCTAGGACCCACAGTGTTTCTCAAAGATTTTCATGTCAAGACTCAGGCACAAACTATTTTATATGTTGACTGTATTAATGATCAGAGATGATGCTGTATACCAGGCCTCTCCTGGTGGTGATAAGGGCTGTCAGATCAATACCTGAGCACCTGTAATCTAATCACAGTGTCCCAGTGGCTGGAAACTCTGGCCTAGAAAGTGTAAGTGATTTTTTACTATTGAAAGAAAAACTAAAATAAATGCCTTATTAGTGGTAGGAACTACTCTTTTGGGAGATGGCTCAGAATATTGTTTCATGGATGGCAAATTGCAAGGACAACTCTATTTTAGGAATGCCTGGCTTACACCCAAGAAGGGGACTGTAAAAGGGGGCTCTTATCATTGATGGCCTCATATCTCACAAGGTTAGCCAGATTACTATATGGTGGGTTCTTCTAAGTGATTAAAAAGCAAAGCTAGTACTACACACAAAGCAAATAACTGTTTTGTCATGGAATAGCACATTTTAGGACATTGAAAGAATACATAAAACTCTAGTGAACCAAGAGATCTGGAAACAAACTCAGCATTAGACACATCTCTCTGGATTTAAATTAGAATTCCTGATTGATAACTCATGCAGAAAGAAGCCACTTCTAGTCTCTTCTGGATAGATTTCCCCTATGCAGAGTGATGGATGTCAGGGCCCAGCGTTGTAATTAAGCCATCAGATGATTTGCAAAGTTAAATACTTGGCAAAGAGAAATATAGCATTCAAGCTACATATGGCATGTTAATGCTCTTATTTTGAAATACTTAAAATTTTCAGATCTAAAGTTGCATTGGGGACTTTGAAGAAATCTAAAATGTACTTTTCTAGGGAACTAAAATATTTCCTAAGAGTTAGTGTCAAAAATGTCCATATATGGGCATTGATTATTTACTCTGTGCAAGATACTGTTTGACACTGAATTTACTCCTATACAACATCCATATGAAATAAATTATTCTCCTCATTTAAGGACGAGACTCAAAGAGCCTCAATAACTTGCCCAATAATCCATTTAAGTAAGTAATAGAGCCAAGATGTGAACCAAACCCAGGCCTCCTTTTTAAATAAATCCTTTTGTTTAACTACTATCAAACTCTTTCCCAAGACAGAGCTCCCCACAGGGAACTTTAAATAGAATACTTGGCAAAGGCGCAGGAAAGGAGGTAGAAGTATGGGATGATTTGTTGCTCTATACAAACCATTGCATTTCTTTCTGTCCCTTGGTTTCTGTAATCTATATGCTTTATCTCATATATTGGCATATAACAATTATAAAAGAAAAAAATAAATCTATTTTAGTTTAAGCATTTTGAAAGTGATCCATCATTTTAAATTAATGTTACTAGGTAGTAACAAAGCCATTTGGATTCTTTTCCCCTGTTAACACTACTCCCTTTTTAAAGCTATGAATGTTCTTTGCCCAGATACTTAACATTTTGTTGAATTTCAGTGTTCTAGAAATAGTTTACTATTCTCTAAAAAACATTAGTGCATAGTGCTGTTACAGCCAAGAAAACTAAACAGATGATTGGTACCATTAGGAACAGCCCTGTGAACGAACATGATGTAGCTCACACTTTCTCAAATCTGCATCAAGAGTATTTCAGATAGTTAGCGTCATTGTGTCTAAAGAAAGTTATCACATGCTTAACAAGTCCCAGGATATGAAAATCTTCCTTAACTTAGTATTTCAAAAAATGTGAATACTTTGTGTCATGGTTTCTACATGTATATTTATAAACTTTGTAGATTGATAATGAATTATGATGAAACAATAACTGGGACATGAATCTACAGGTTATATGTTACAGAGGCCAAAATGTTTTTGCTGACAGTGTCAGAAAACAAACCCAGTTGGATTGAGCTAATTTGTCAAATCTAATTTGGGTCTGAAGTGGAAATGTCAACTATCTAAGTGTAATATGATGGACAAAGGTTGACCTGTGAATGCAAAAGTCAATATGGTAATTTTTGCTTTGGAATCAAACATACTTGCTTGAGTTGAAATCCATGTTTTCAACACCTACATGTCCTGAGAGCTTGGCCAAGTAATCTCTCTGAGTGAATTCTGTCTGCTAATAAGATCATGCCAATTAAATGTACTTGGAATGTTGTAGAGGCTCTCCTTTGAACATCAAAACATGTATAAGAATCATGGAGGATGAAGGACTTATTAATGTCAAATGCACATTTTTGGCCATGGAGAGCAGAAATCTCTCCTGCCCTTTTATTGTCACCTCTGGATCTGTGCAACTTAAGCAGTGCCTTAGGAAATAAATGGTGAGCAAGGGGTCATCCTTAATGTTGGAGAAAATTGTGAACACAGGACTTTCTTTCTCTTCTTGTTTCTTTTTGAGACGTGATTAAGGAAAAAAAAAATCACAAAGTACGCACTTCTGCAGTGTGAGTAAACATTTTGATTTTGATTATTAAGCCTTCCTAAAAGGTAAAAAGGATGGCAATGAGTCTTATATATGTTTTGAGAAATTATAATATTCTATAAATTTGCCTTCATTAAGTAGAGAGCAGTTGGATAATGTTTATTTTTGTGCCACTCATCCATCATTCTAAGTAGTGGTGGCACATTTCTGACAATTTACTGTACAGATGCTCCTTGAATTATGATGGTGTTACATCCTGATAAACCAATCATAAAATTAAAAAAGTCAAGTTGAGCCATCCTAAACTGGGGACTGACTGTACTTTAGATCCAGTGGAATTACAGGAGCCTTTTCTTCCTTTATCCCTTACAGGAGTTACTTCTGTTTGAAAGAAGTCTTTACATCTGCATTTTCAAACAATACCAGACAAAAACCACTAGTCAAGTAAATACAGAGATAGCCACTGCTAAAATTCGTCAATAAAAGGATTTCCACACCATGAATGTAGTTTCTTCTTTTATACACACAGGCGATTTCAAATATGTAAACCATGTACTTTTAAGAACTGGATTAAAACCATATCAGAAATTTGACCCTTAGACATGTATGTCTGGCACATATATGCAGGAAATGAAGCCTTTGGCAAACTTTTTCTAGGATCTAAATATTTGGCTCTTGTAGACAGCAGTTTCCTGTGCTTGTGTCTCATCTTGCTTTTCCGGTCCTGTGTTTTGACATGAGGCAAACTTGCTCCCATAAAAGGTATCCGAAAGATGTGGAGACTTCTGTCTTCCTTCACACAGAGAATGGATGTGGAAACCACATGGGGTTCATCTCATAAAGCATCTGCATAAGCCGTAGGGAGATACGGCAAGTTCCACAGAGAACTCAGTATACTGAAAAGAAAGCTGCACAATGGGAACTGAAAAGACGAAATAGTTCTCTCATCTGGAAACAGCTGTCATGAAGACAGGGTAGCAAGCAGTATTTTGCAATTTACCCTGCTGTTTGTTCCTTTCTCTGTTTAAGGCCCATGGGGTGCCCTGTTGGTCAGGATTCTACCTCTCTGTCTTCCTCTCTCTGCAGCGATCCTCTTTCTGTCTACTTCTCCAGTTAGGCGCTCTGGAATTGTCTTAATGATGTTAACTGCCCTGGTGGGTAAGCACAGCAGCCCGCAGCCACTCCAGCCCCCCTGCCTGCTGCTGCGGAACTCAACCAATGAAATCAATTTGTTGTCGACAGCTGTTCCTCTCCCTGCTCATTCAAGAGCTTATAGATCATTCCTCCCCTCTTTCTTTGGGACATAAACCCTGGCCCAGGTGCAGGGGAAATGAGTAGATCCGCTGATTTCAAACTCTTTTTTTCTTCCTGGCATACCATCTTCCTCATTGCTGTACTATCATTTTACTAGCATATGAAACTCAGGCGAGATGAAGCCAGAGTAGAACTGATTAATCTTGGCCCACTGGAGATAGATGGTTTTCATTGGGGGCCTGCTGCAAATGGAATCCACTTAGGAAAAACCAATTTGATTGTCTTGAAGACCCAGATTCTCTATATAGAAAAGGAAGATGCTTCAAAAGGAAACCATTATGTTAACTACTAGGCTTCTTGGCGAGAAAATAAGCATTATGCGTTTTTTTTTTGTTTTTTTTTTGAGACCCTTCTGCTTTTATATATTTCTATGGCTGTAGTTCATTTCAGTATGTGCAACAATAGGTGGATTCTCTGCTAATACTTATTGAGTAAAATGTGCCAAGAAATAAATGCACTGGATATGTTCAGATGAGTTATTTCATGTAACCCTGTATTAGTCAGGGTTCTCTAGAGGGAAATAATTAATAGGATATATGTTTATGTATAAAGGACAGTTTATTTAGTATCAACTCACAAGATCAGAAGGTCCCACAATCAGCCATCTGTAAGCTGAGGAGCGAGGAGAACCAGTCCAAGTTCCAAAACTGAAAAACTTGGAGTTTGATGTTTGAGGGCAGGAAGCATTCAGCACAGGAGAAAGATGTAGGCTGGGAAGCTAAGCCAGTCTAGTCTTTTCATGTTTTTCTGCCTGCTTTATATTTGCTGGCAGCTGATTAGATGATGCCCACCCAGATTAAGTGTGGGTCTCCCTCCCCCAGCCCACTGACTCAAATGTTAATCTCCTTTGGCAACACCCTCACAGACACACCCAGAATCAATACTTTGCATCATTCAGTCCAATCAAGTTGTCACTCAGTATTAACCATCACAAGTCCACCCCTTGTCAACTTGAACCCATATACATCTCCTGAGATCATGCATAATTTTCAAATAAAGACAATAATAATGTCATAATTCCACCTATCATAAAACAACTATCCTTTGTACAACCAGAAACACACCAATCCCCAATCCAAATGCTATTACATAAAGTAAAAAATACTTAAATGATGACATGAAGTCAATAAATATTATGTCACATTATAAAGGAGAAAGGAAATAAAATGAAGATATTTTCTTAATACAATTATATATATGCACAGACATGCTTTTAACAAAAGAAGGAGGAAATACTCATGACAATTACAGTCCTTATTTCTGCAACTTGTCATGTGGTTGTGGATGGTATTGATGGCTACCTTCTTCTACCCATTCTGTATTGCCTTCGTCTTCAGCAAGCACCTCAACAGGTTGTGTTTTAATTTTTCCTGGTTGAGTGACCCAAACTTTCATTCCTGAAGGGTCTGGGCCATTTGTAGTCCTGCCTGGATTGGACTGTTGTAGTTTCCCACTGACCTTAATCACAGGGCATGGTAATACTAAGAGACACCCTAATGGATCTCCTGTATTCCATGCATACTCTTCCTTACCTCCATTGTGGAGTAGTAGACTGATTTCATCTTGATAGTCTGGATCAGTCACCCCAGCCAACATTGTAACTCCCTTCTTAGCCTGTTGACTTAAAGGTAGGAGGAGCCTGGTGGCAATCTTAACTTCCAGTTTAATGGAATCATTATGTCTCTTGGTGGTAGCTTTCCTCCCTCTAGAACTAAGACCTCTAGGCCAGCATAATGTAATTTCATGGGAATAGGAAGCAAAAATTTTGCTAGTGGGTCACTAGGGGTGATGGTGAGTGGTGCCACTTCCACTTCCACCCCTTGATTCCTGGATCCATGAATCCTGGCTACGGGAGAAACAGTACCATATATTGAATGCTGATTCAGAGTATACATGGCCTTCTGGAGAACTTTGCCCCAGCCCTGCAAAGTATTGTCACCTGATTGGTATTGTAATTGTGGCTACCAAAGGTCATTCCACCATTCTATCAATCCATCTCCTTCAGGATGATGGGGAACATGGTAAGACCAGTGAATTCCATGAGCATGAGCCCACTGCCACACTTCTTTAGCCATAAAGTGAGTGCCTTGGTCAGAAGCAATGCCGTATGGAATACCATGATGGTGGACAAGGCATTCATTCCATGAGTCCATGGAAGGTAGTCTTGGTAGAAGCATTGTGCGTAGAATAGGCAAACCCATGCCTGGAGTAAGTATCTGTTCCAGTGAGGTCAAACAACTGCCCTTTCCATGATGGAAGAGGTTCAATATAATCAACCTGCCACCAGGTGGCTGGCTGATCACCCCAAGGAATGGTGCCATATCGAGGGCTCAGTGTTGGTTTCTGCTGCTGGCAAACTGGGCACATAGCAGTGGCCATAGCCAGGTCAGCCTTAGTGAGTGGAAGTCTGTTGCTGAATCCATGTGTAACCTCCATCCCTACTACCATGGTCACTTTGTTCATGGGCCCATTAGGCGATGACAAGGGTGGCTGGGGAAAGAGGCTGATTGGTGTCCACAGAACGGTTCATCTTATCCACTTGATTATTAAAATTCTCCTCTGCTGAGTCACCCGCTGGTGAGCACTCACATGGGATACAATGATCTTCACAGTTTTTGACCACTCAAAGAGGTCCATCCACATACCTCTTCCCCAAATTTCTTTGTCACCAATTTCCCAATCATGCTTCTTCCAAGTCCCTGAGCATCCAGCCAAATTATTGGCTATAGCACATGAATTAGTATATAATTGCACATATAATCTCCTTCCATGCAAAGTGTACAACCAGGTGCAGTGCTCACAGTTCTGCCCACTGGGAAGATTTCCCTTCACCACTGTCCTTCAGGGATGTCCCAGAAAGGGGCTGTGCTGTAGCTGTCAACTTTTGGGTGGTGCCTGCATATCATGAAGAGCCATCTGCTTTTCAGGCCCTAGACTTGTCTTCCTCTGTCAACTGATCATAGGAAAATCCCAATGAGGCCATTGATGCAGGCTGGGGAAGAGAAGACAGGGTGGCAGGAGTGGAGACCATGGGCCTTTGAGCAACTTCTTCATGTAACTTACTTGTGCCTTCAGGACCTGTTCGAGCCTGATCACATGTATACCATTTCCATTTGATGATTGAATGCTGCTGTGCACAACCCACTTTATGGCTAGATGGGTCAGAAAGCACCCATGGGCAGTTCAGGTTGTGTGGTGACCTAATAATCCATAGTCTAACATTTAGTTTCCACCAAAGCCCAGTGACAGGCCAAGAGCTGTCTCTCAAAAGGAGAGTAGTGGCCAGGCATGGGGGCTCATGCCTGTAATCTCAACACTTTGGGAGGCTGAGGTGGGTGGATCATGAGGTCAGGAGATCAAGATCATCCTGGCCAACATGGTGAAATCCTGTCTCTACTAAAAATTCAAAAAAACTAGCTGGGCTTGGTGATGCATGCCTGTAATCTCAGCTACTCAGGAGGCTGAGGCAGGAGGATCACTTGAACCCAGGAGGTGGAGGTTGCAGTGATTGGAGGTTGCGCCACTGCACTCCAGCCTGGCAACAGAGAGAGACTATGTCAAAAAAAAAAGAGAGTAGTTATCTGCAGAAGATGGCAGGGCCTTGCTCTAAAATCCTAGAGGTCTCTACTGTGATTCACCTATGGGGGCCTGCCAGAGGCTCCAAATGGCATCCCTATCTGCGACTGACACCTCAAGCACCGTTGAATCTGTTGGGTCATATGGCCCAAGTGGCAGAGCAACTTGCACAGCAGCCTCGACCTGTTGCAGAAACTTCTCCTATTCTGGACCCCACTCCTAGTGGATACTTCTAGTACCAAAATTCGTGTTAGTCAGGGTTCTCTAGAGGGACAGAACTAATAGGATATATATACACACATACACACACACACACAAAATATATATACTTATAGGATCAATACTTAATAAAACTCCCCTTTACATATATGTGTGTGTGTGTGTATGTGTGTATATATAGTATTGTATTGTATATACTAGTGGGTACTCCTAGTACCAAAATCGGTGTTAGGGTTCTCTAGAGGGACAGAACTAATAGGATATATATACTATATATACTTATAGGATCAATACTTAATAAAACTCCCCTTTACATATATATATATGTGTGTGTGTGTGTGTATGGTATTGTATTGTATCATATTAAGTATTAATCACATAATCACAAGATCCCACAATAGACCACCTACAAGCTAAGGAGCAAGGAGAGCCACTCCGAGTCCCAAAACTGAAGAACTTAGAGTATGATGTTTGAGGGCAGGAAGCATCCAACGCAGGAGAAAAATGTAGGGCTGAGGGCCTAGGTCTAGTCTTTTCACGTTTTTCTGCCTGCTTCATATTTGCTGGCAGCTGATTAGATAGTGCCCACCCAGATTAAGGGTGGATCTGCCTTCCCAGCTCACTGACTCAAATGTTAATCTCCTTTGGCAACACCCTCACAGACATACCCAGAATCAATACTTTTCATCTTTCAATCCAATCCAGTTACTCATTATTAATCATCACAAACCTTCATTGCAGATAGTAAAACAAGTATGATAATTTGCATTGTACAAACAAGGAAATTAAGGTTTTGGATTTAAAAAATGATTTCAACTTCTTTATGTTTATTTATATAAAATAAATATATTAAATATAAATAAAAGTTTATATTTAAATTGTATAAATATAAATATATGTTTATATTTAAATAGTATAAATATAAATATGTTTATATTTAAATATATTTACATTGAAATATATTTTATATTTATATTTATTTTATTCACACCACATTTATTTTTAAATTCTTTTGGTAATACGGATGTACACAAATTTTCTTAGTGATTTTCAGCTTTTAAAAGTAGAATGTGGTAATTTTACAGGTTAATTTTCTTTTTGTTGTTGTTGTTGAGATGGAGTCTCTCTCTATCACTCAGGCTGGGTGCAATACAGTGGCATGATCTCAGCTCACTACAACTTCCACCTCCCAAGTTCAAGCGATTCTCCTGCCTCAGTCTCCCAAGTAGCTGGAACTACAGGTGTGCACCACTATGCTTGGCTAATTATTTGAATTTTTAGTAGAGATGAGGTTTCACCATGTTGGCCAGGCTGGTCTCAAACTCCTGACCTCAAGTGATCAGCCTACCTCAGCCTCCCAAAGTGCTGGGATTACAGGCCTGAGCCACTGCCAGTGGCCTACAAGTTAATTTTGAATGCTAGATAATTAAACTTGAAAGGGTTTAATCAACTCGTTTAATGGTATGATAAGGAATGTTTAAATAAGGACAGGAAACTTATAGAATGAAGTTACAGGAAGTTAAAGGAAATGTTACATAATGTTAAATTCATGTTTCTACCCCCTACTTTTGGTATGTGTCCATTTGTATGTGCATCTGCGCCTGTGTGGGAGAATAATGGATATCGGCAGAGGGATGAGGTGGAGAGAAACATGAAGCAGAGAGAAAGGTTCCTCTAAGACTGAGCATCATTCCCATCTGTATCTGATGATGCCCTGCACTTTACGTAATGCTTAGCATTTTCTCAGCAAGCTTTAAGTTGTAACTTTGATCTCTTTTCTGTCCCTTTTTGCTTTAGATTCTGATCAAAATTACTTATATTTTTCCTTCAGTGAAAATAGAACAAAGCCCTTCACCCATATGTTGATCTTGAATATTTTATGACTATATTTATGACAATGGGTCAGTACAAAGTTGCTATTGGGGATGATTGTGCTTCTAAATGAAGGACATAGATTTAAAACCAACTAGAGGATTGTGGCTGGAAAATACATGGCTTTGGGGAGGAAAGGTAATGGCAGCACTGAAGTAAAATAAAACTATAGCATGAGGTACAATATTTAGGTTTGATTTGGAATTAACTTATTTCCCCACACTTAAACAGAAAAGTGTGTCTCATTATCTGATATTAATATCTATGAATAATGTATAATTAAATTGATAATATTTCTCTTATCTTTCATCACATTATGAAATACTCCCATACATGGATTCTACCAGGTTAAACTTAGCCAAGCTGATTAAATGGGGGGGGGGGGGGGGGGGAGAGAGAGAGAGAGAGAAGGGAAAGGAGAAAAAAAGAAAAAATTTTTCAGAAAATTATTCAGAAAAATGTCAAAATGTCAACAGGGCCTCAGGAAAAAAGGAAGAAAAAAAACACAAAACTCCAAACTAGATGTTAATGTTTTAAGCGACATTGTGCTGAAAACCACCTGTCCAAAACCATCCTGAGGGCATAGTGGCTTACACTTGGAATCCCAGCACTTTGGGAAGACGAGGCAGGTGGATCATGAGGTCAGGAGTTCAAGATCAGCCTGGCCAACATGGTGAAACCCTATCTCTACTAAAGATACAAAAAATTAGCCGGGTGTGGTGGCACACGCCTGTAATCCCAGCTACATGGGAGGCTGCAGCAGGAGAATCGCTTGAACCCAGGAGGCAGAGGTTGCAGTGAGCCAAGATTGCACCATTACACTCCAGCTTGAGCGACAGAGCGAGACTCTGTCTCAAAAAATAAACACATAAACAAATAAAACCATCCTAAGGGTTCAGGTAGACATTCAGTTTATGGGGAAGCACAATGGTGTGGCTGGAAGAAAACATACTGAGAAACGGCTGAGGTAGGGAGTGAAGAGGCATGTCTGGTGTGTCTCAGTTCCCCTGTGCTGATTCAGTGGTGCATACAGACCATACTGCCCATTCGAACAGGGTCCTTTGTTAAGTGTAGGTGGAAAGAAGGGAAGGGAGGGAGTGAGGGACAGAGGTTGAGACAGTGAGGAAATAAGGGGGCTCAAGCCTCTGGGTGTTTGGTGGAGCTGTTACTGAGTAAGTGGCTTACTCCATGAGGCAAGGTTTGGAATCCAGGCCTTATAAAGATTAAAAACTTGGAAAAGACATTTTGAATCTTAATTCTGATTCAGATCACAGCAAATCTAGACATTTAGCTGAATGGCGTGAGAAATGTTAAGATTGTTCCTAATTCAAAATGACAAATATGATTTGCTATTTCCCATTCCAAACTAAATTATACATTTCTCTGCATCTTGAAGAGATTTTTGTTGCTATTGTTGTTATTTGTTTGACTGGTTTTTCATTGTTGTTATTTCTTTCTATATAAAATCTTTGTGTTCCCCATATAAACACCAACACAAGTGGGAAGAGTAATAACTTAAGCCCTTATTAGAAAGCACTTTCTCCTAAAAAAAAATAAATAAATAAATTTTTGTTGTTGTTGTTGTTGTTGCTGTTGTTGTTGTTTGTTTTTTTGAGACGGAGTCTCTCTCTGTCACCCAGGTTGGAGTGCAATGGCACTATCTCGGCTTGCTGCAACCTCTGCTTCCCGGGTTCAAGTCATTCTCCTGCCTCACCTTCCTGAGTAGCTTGGATTATAAGGCACACACCACCACACCTGGCTAATTTTTTGTATCTTTAGTAGAGATGGGGTTTCACCATGATGGCCAGGCTGGTCTCAAACTCCTGTTAAATGTGATCTGTCTGCCTCGGCCTCCCAAGGTGCTGGGATTATGGTATGAGCCACTGCACCTGGCCAAAAAAAAATGTTTTTAAAAAATACTTGTTTCATCATCCTTGACTTGTATTATTCACATTATTAAGAGGTTGAATGCTTACTTTAGAAAATTTGGGGATAAGGAATAAAGACAATATGTTCATTGTTCTACAAGCCAAAAAACCTAAGAATCAACTTTTGCTGCATTTCTTTCATTATTTTTTTGTTTCTTTGCTGTGTTCTGTTTTTGTTATTGTTGTTGTTAGTTTGATAACAAAAGACCCAAACCCTTCCACAAAGGGACTTTCAGCAGAAACAGTGTGGTAGGGACGTGTAGTAAGGGCATGAACGTCACACAGACTTGTTTGTGAATATTCACTGTGACATACAGTGTCTGTGTGACCATAAGCAAGTAACTTGAACTTTCTGAGCCTCAGTTTCCTTGTTTGAAAAAGAGGATAACCATACCCATTTTTTAGAGCTATATGAAGACTACAGCTAACATGTGCGCAGTGCCCGTCATGAAGCCTGGCCCCTACAGCAGTGTGCCCCGTCACTCACATCTCTCGCCTCAGTATCATGTTCACTGTTTTCCTTCTCCAACAAACAGCAGGAACATTGCAAATGTGGAACAAAAATGGTGAAAATAAGAATGATGGGTAGGTCCAAGGGGAAAACAGGAGGGTGCTAGAAGGAGGAGTTCTGAAGGAGGCAAAAATAACCACTGCTGGATTTGTAATCTTGACCAGGTGGTCTTCATTTTTTCACTCTTCAACACTGTGGAATAAATAGTAGAGTTAATATTTCAGGCTTAACTTTTTTGTCATCTGAGACATAAGTTATGCTTTCAAGGAGGTGTGTAACGAGCTATGAAAATAAAAAAAGCTCTGAATTAGAGTCATTTTGGGGAAATGTTGGAGTGAATAGTATAACTTTCCCTAAATCTATTTAGCAGCTCGTGGTAACAATATGCCAAATACATAAATTATGTGATTACAAAATTCAGCTTTATGCCCCTGTAATGTCTATTAACATTTGTATTAATATCAAAATGTGTACATTTTAGAGATTTACTATAAAATACATCAAACTGGATGATTTTTTATTCTTGACATTTACAACATCCTTTCAAAAATTTTTTTAAAAATAATATTATGATTCTACACTCACACTACATAATTCTTTTCTACATTTTTATTTGGTTTTTAAATAACTAAAAATTTTAATTGCTTGAGTTGAAAAACTTTAACTATAAAAGTAGCTTAATTATTCAAACAATATAAAGATTTAATTAGCATCCTGAATTATAATAATGAATAATGGCTAACATTCTTTGAGTTCTCCTTAAATGGTAGATATTGTTTTAAGGGCTTCATATGTATTAACTCAATCATTACAACAATCTTATAAAATAACGTTATGACTACTTTCATTTTACAGATGATGCACAATGGGGTTAGCTGACTTGCCCCAGGTCACATAGTCAGCGTGATCAATGGTTCAGGCAGTCTGATCTCAAAGAGTCTATGTCCTTGTCAGTATGCTGCCTTTCTACAGTAGCATCTGTTTAGTGAATGCATAGTATGTGCCAGGCCAATGCTGAGAACTTTGTGTATCAAATTGTATTTCATATAGTCTAACCCCTTTAATATCTCTATAAAGAATGACTGTTGTACCCATTTTACACATAAGTAAAAGGAGGCTTATAGAAATGAAGTCATTTGCTTAATTCTTGTTATTTTTTGGTGCCACTCACTATTCTGATGCCTTATTTGATATCTTTGCTATTTCTGATGCTTCTGTTGGGGAGGCTTCCCGAAATTAAGCCACCATCATGTATATCTCTTTGGTCACTTGATCTTAGTTATATTGACTTGTTCTCCTCCTAAGTACTAATATACATTCCCCTGAGGTGAAAGGGTTCTCTACAGACAGAACTTATATTATTCTCTAAGATTGCTCATACAAGTAGAAAGGGATCATTGATCAAAATTATCTAATAGCCACTTCTTGAAACATTGAAAGAAAGCCCGAGGAAGTTACATCAGAAGGCACATGAGTGGCACCAGCTAAGGAGACACAGAAAATCCTTCCCAACACAAACTACAAAACCAAAATTATCCCAAGAAAGACTGCCCCCCTCTTTATTAGTCCCAATTCCATTTTCAAGACCTCATGATCCAGGCCCTATATCCATTTTAATATTTTCCTTAGAAGGTCTTTGGGTTTAGGGGAAATTAGATTATCCATGGGGCCTAAACTGGCATGCTAGAGCTTCCTCTGTGTGTGTGTGTGTGTGTGTGTGTGTGTGTGTGTGTGTGTGTACACAGGCACCACAAAGATTCTGTTGTCCTCAGAATTTATTAGAATGCGTTATCTTTAGATTGATACCACATAAGATCAGAAAATGACTGTATTATGTATAAGGTGAGCTTAAACCTTTAAAAATAAAAATAAAGCTTTACACTTATTAGTTAACTTCCCACATTGTGAATTTTATTTTGTATTTAGTGGCAGAAGATAAAATGATTCTAGAAAAAAAAAAATTGGCTTTCTAATCAAATAATTCAATTAATAGCAAAATCCTTTGAAATAAATCATTTTATCATGGTGAAAATTAGGATGAAAACTCACGATCATTTACAGTATTCCCCTTTTTCCTTTGGTCATAGCAGTATTTTGTCACCTAATTTAAGGTGGAACATTGCACCTAACAATTCCATGTTTTGAAGTGCCAGCCAAATATAATGAAAACTTCTGGATCTTGATCAGAAACAATTAGATTTCTCTCAAAATCACTCCTTATTAAAGATCCAGAATAGTGCCATGGTTTGTCATTACAAAGATCTGGGTTTGAACCTTATCTCAACCAGTTTCAAATTATGCCACCAGGACACAGTAATCTTGTTCTACATAAAATAGAGATAAAATAATCTACTTTATAGGATCGTTACAAGGAAACATGATACTGCTTGCAAAGGGCTTAGCACAGTGCCAGGCAAATGCAAGCCCTCGGGAATCTGTGATGGTGTAAGAACATGGACATGACAGTGATTTTTCCTGGGCTACAGAGGGTCATGTCCATTTACTGCTCTTCCAGTCGTGACCCACACATCTCTGTCTTACCGATTCTTTGGCGATGGCTTTGAAGAAGGTCAGAACTCCTCAGAATTCAAAGAACAGCTTTGTGAATGGATCTGACTCTTAGAATTCAGGTTTTCTTTTTTTTTTTTTTTTTTTTTTTTTTTTTTTTTTTTTTT